>NC_047094.1:63505304-63678158 GCF_902459505.1 Geotrypetes seraphini
CCCTCAAATCACAGTTCACAAGCGGCCTGTTTTATAAGAATACAGCCGAACAATCCGACGTTAGAGATATAGGTGCACGTAAGTGGGTTTTACCAAAATGGCTCACTTTACAGCATCTAGCCACAAGGTAGAGCTGTTGGGACATTTACACAGCGATCTATTTTTTCAAGAAAAGCTACTCATTAATGGCGTAGATCTTAAAATAAAACTGTCTCGTAACAAAAACTCTTTCTGTTTAATGAGCGGTGATGCTGACCAAAATTATAAACTCCTTCTCCTAAACGGCAGCCCTATTTGTAAAGAGAGTTAAAGTGGCCCCTGGAGTATGCTGAAGCTCTACCTAAAGCTAACGCCAAGTATGCGATAGACCGTGTGGGGTTGAAGGTGTTTAGCATACCGGCCGGCGCCCGTGTGACTAATCAGGAAAATCTCTTTTTGGGGTAGTTACCAAAGCTCATTGTGTTGGGCTTTGTGGATAATGACGCTTTCAGTGGTAATTATGCTAAAAACCCTTTCAATTTTAAACATTATGATATTAATTTTGCAGCTCTGTATGTAGATGGTGAACAAGTACCCGGAAAACCTTTACAACCCGATTTTGAAAATGGAAATTGTGTGAGAGAATATATGCAACTTATTCAAGCGACCAGTAAACACCTGAAAGACAACGCTCTCCTGGTTGATTGTCAGGAGTTTTACAAAGGTTATATGCTGCTAACGTTTGACCTTTCGCCGGACCAGGAGTGCGCTGACCACTACTCGCTGATCAAAACCGGTAACCTGCAGGCTGAAATACGTTTTTCCAGAGCTTTACCTCACACTATGAACATGATTGTATATGGGGTTTTCGACAACGTGATAGAAGTTAATCATAAAAGGAATGTTCTTTTTGACCATTCTTGAACATAAACACCGTACAGATCTTCTGTGTTTTAAAGAAGGACTCCTGTGTTGATGATATTAAACTTGATTTTGATGGTGCATTCTGCCTACCGCAGCCCAATACTATACACAAGAAATATCCCAGACCCATCTTGGTTTCCCTTCTGAAACATCAACATGTTCTGCTGATCATGAAGCATGCAAAGCTGCATTCTCCGTTATCCTTTGAAGGAACTTGCTGACCTTGCTAAAGAAACTGCTAAGAAAAGAAAATTGCTATTGTCTTATCGGCCCCAACTCAAGAACATGGGAGCCAAATTTGGCATGTTCTATCCAGCGAGGTTCCGTGTCACCCACAACGTGACTAAAGACTTTTATAATCCGGGGGATCTCGCTGACTTCATTGAAAGTGTGAAGCCAACATCGATTGACAAAACCTGATGCTGATTCTCTTTTTTTACTGTTTTCAAATGATACTGTTGTGCTCTGCTGTGCCCTGCATTTGTGATCTCTACCTGCACACAGAGTGGTTCTCATCTTGGATAGATGTATATCATCCAATGCCTTGTTTCTGTTATACTTTGTGATGCTTTTCTTGCCATCGTCTGTCTCACCGCCTGTAGCATTGTTGCTTGGGCTTTCCTTTTCCCTCAGCTTTCTGACCCACAGTTTTGCCAGTTTGCCTATTATGGTAATGTACTTTCTTGCAGTGTGTAATGGTGTATGTGATTGCAGGTGGTTTTCTTTTTCTTTATTATCACCAGAGGATATTTCTTGTATTATTTTCTCTATTTGGTATCTGTTTTTGATTGCATTTGTTATTGATCTCTTATATTTGAATCAATGTATACTGTCTCAATGGCATTAACCTTTTTCTCCTTAAATGTAAAGGGGTTTCATAACCCTATGAAACGACTCAAGATTCTACGTTATACTGAGCATTATCAACCGGACGTGGTATTTTACCAGGAGACACACCTTAATGATGTTGAAGCTTTGAAAGTTGCCCCAGTTTGGGGTCATCCTCCTCTTTTTTCTCCTTCATCTGGCAGGAAAAATGGTGTCCTCATGCTAATAAGGAAACGTTCAGGCATCAAGATTGTTTCTTCTTCACATGATATGGAGGGTCGTTGGCTCAAAACAACTTTACTTGTTGGATCTACTCATCTCCACGTGTATAATGTGTATGCTCCAAATATAGATTGTCCTTCCTTTTTTGATATGCTGGCGACTGAACTGGGATCCTCTGCTTCTCACCATTATTTGCTGGGAGATGATTTTAACTTGATTTTATGTCCAGACAAAGACAGAAAATCCAAAGTTCCTTACAAAAAATCAAAGGCCTATGAAGGATCCCTAGCTAGCTGACATAGCTGGGTCACGGTGTATATGAAGAAACTCCATCTTAGATCAGTGGGTAGTAAAACTAAAAACAGCAACCTGAGACTCCATATTATTGCTCTGAGATATCACAGTACTGTATGCAGGCCTGTTCTTTGTATCTGTCTTGTACCAGGCACGGCCAGGAGGCAACAGGATGCTGCTGTTAGCTAGCCTTGATGTATAGATTATAGGATGGATTTATGGTTTTGTTTTTCTCTCTGCTCTTACCTTTTGGCCAGAGCTGGTTAGACTGGTTTGGACTGGTTAGGACCCTATATAACCTTTGTGTCCGAGATCCTCAGGGTCTTCTGTTTATGCAGCCAGTTCTGCCCAGAAGTCCAGCATATATGCTTGTTTAATAAAAGCCTTTTTACATCTCTTCAGTCTCTGGCTCAAGTCTCTGCACTACTGATGGAGGTACCTTATCCAAAAGGCACCTTCATTTGGCGCAGCCGAACAGGGACTTGATCTACAGACTTGAGCCTGTTTGGCACGATCGTCTCCCTCGGAGGATTTCAAACCTTGCCTCCTACGAGACCCGTAATAGCTGGCATTAGCCTGATGGTTGATCAGGAACGGTTTCTCGTCGAAGACAACGGATTGCACCTCGAGAAGGAATGAATCGGTGGAGATTTCTGGCTCCTGGTTTTGTTGTGCCAGTACCGGACCTGTCTTGGTAAGTGAGAAGTTGATTCCTTCTCTATCCTGTCTCTACCTCTTCTGTCTAGTAACTTCTTAATCCGTTGTGAAGCACAGAGAGGTATATAGGATTCTGGTTTCTGGAAATTGGAACTTTTGTTGGGTGCATATTGTGGTATGCGAGATAAGCCTGCTAGGTTTGGCCCTACTACTATGCCCATGCCTAGAGCAGGTATTTCTCATGCTGTGCAAAGTAAAGAACATTTTGCATTCCTGCCCGACTTCCCTTCTAAATCCAGCAGAGGGAGCTTAGGAGCAGAGTTGCAGGCTTCCCCTCCCCCTCACCTTCCCAAAGCTGGGGACAGGAAATGCGTTTCACCTGGGAAGGTTGGGCGGGGCTGTAAGCTCCTTAAATGTAGGGCTGAACAGTTAGAAAGACAGAGGGAGAACTGGAGAGCAAGAGACCGGTCACAAGAACAGCTCTGGCAGTCTAGCTCAGGACTAGGAGCTCTGCAGGAACTTCAAAGCCCAGAAGGTATGGAAATTGAGGAAGCTGATTCTGTTTTGTCTCCTGAATGCATGGAAATTTCACAAGCCATGGAATTGGAAAGTGAACCAGTCTCTGAAGTTCTACCAATGGAAGTATGTGTCTCCAAGGCCAATACCCAGGCTGCCTAAGGAAAAAGGTACTACAATTTATTTTGTCTTTGAGGACACTGAACTGTTTTGTTTGACTTTTGCCAAGTGTGGTGGGGGATTTAGCCCCACGTTTTTGAGGTGGGATTGAGGGCTCATTGTGTAGCGAATTCCAGCACGTGGAGCACACCACCTGGCCAGCATTTTTCAATCTGCTGAAGAAAGACAGTGCAGTGCTGCTGATCCTTGGGATAGAATCCTATACAGAGGAAAGAACACTGTTTGTTTTCTAGTTTGCATCTTCTTGGAAAGAACTTAATACTGTGGCTCAGAATTACAGAGCCTTTCTTTCTTTTACTGAAAGAAGTTTGGACTTTAAAATATCTTGCTGAAACTAAGTTTGATTTTTGAAGACTGCATTTAAAGTTGGTATCCTGACAGAAAGGTTGTTTTGGTTTTCTTTTTTGTTTGTTTAATGCTATGCAGCATAATAAAATCCAGTCCGGATTTGCTATAAAACTTTCCTAACTTGTGGCAAAATTCTTATTTCAAGCAAGGGTTTGCTTTTCCTTGTGCAGCCTCTCGCGGCTCACAAGTGTTCAAATCTTGTCCCAGTAAGCCTGGACACCTTGCCCAGTGTGTGCTGATGACAAATTGGTATCAGGAGTGGGATTTGAACCCACACCTCCATGGGAGACTGCGAGGACTAAGCCTGAAGTTAGGACTAAAAAGTTTTGTTCAAAGGAGAAGCTGTTGGAGTTGACAAGTGCACCAGTGCAACAGTCGTTCAACGGTGATCGGGGGGAGAATCCGTGCCAGTGAAGGTCGTGAAAGGAAAGGAAGAAACCAAGCCGGAGTGAGCCCAGCTGTGTTCCAGTGTTCCAGTTCCAGCTATCACTACCCAAAGGCTCAGACTCGTCAGTCTGTCGGGTAAGAGTACCCTGGGCAACTGATTGAGGATACGGGAGTGGTAAAGGAACGGGGAGGCATAGGCTGGAGTTAGCTTGCGGGAGTGGGCTAAAAAAAAAAAAAAAAAGCCGCACTTGGGTTTCTTTTTCTTTGTTTTTCTATTTCAGCCTCACCATGGATCTCCAGCAGTTGTTTTCCCTATTGGCTTCCGAGAGACAGAAGCAGACAGAGGACTTAAAGGTCGTGCTACAAAGTAACCAGGAACTCTGGCGAGCAAGTCAAGCAGAGACTGGGCGGCGGCACGAGGAGCTGGTGAAGTCAATGGCAGACCAGACACGTACCATGGTGCAACTCTTTCAGGGGACTACTGGTGGACCTATAGCTGGATCTCCGGCACCTGCAGGATCTCCGGTAGGACTACAAAGTTTGCACGCTATGCAAGTATGTAAAATGGGCCCCACAGATGCGCCTGATGACTTTCTGCTTGCATTTGAAAGGATGGCTGTGGCAGCAGGCTGGCCTGAGCAACAATGGGCTACCCGACTGATACCGTGCCTTGCGGGAGCGGCCTTAACGGCCTATCAGACTCTTAGTCCTGAGCTAGCCAGTAACTACAGAGCCATTAAGAATCACATATTAGATTACCTGGGTTTCACTAGGGAGCACTACCGTCAGGAATTCAGGGGTGCACAAATGGGAGATAAGGAAAGGCCCAAAGCCCTCTTACATAGGCTGAAAAAGTTAGCTGAAAGGTGGCTACAACCCTGTCTCGGGGATGCCCAGGCGTTACTCACCGAAATACTTCATGAACAATTCCTTGAAGCGTTGCCTAAAGGGTTAAAGGCCTGGATCCTGAGACAGGGTAGCCGTTCTCTGGCTCAGGTAATCGACCTGGCAGAGGCCTATTTAGACTCCCTGTACACTACTACACCTGTGGGAGAGGCCCCGGGGAGTAGGTGGTCACGTAGGGGCCAAGGGGACCAATTGAGACCTTTAAATAAAGCCTTTGAAAATAACACAGCGTCCCTGAAGAAAGCTCCAGACCCATCGCTGCAGGGGAAAAGTTCCTTCACTTGTTTTAGATGTGGGAAAACGGGGCATATACAAAAACAATGCCGGGTCAAGTTAGCACTTACCACCTCCTGTAGTGAAACGGAAATCCCCTCGAGGCCTTACGAATTATGGGTACAAATAAATGGTAAGAAAATTAAAGCCTTATTGGACACAGGGGCAGAACAATCCATCATTTCCCGTGCTTGTTGGGATCAGGCCAGGAAAAGGAGTCCCTTTAACAAGATCCCGGGGAAGGTGACGGTGGTCTGTGTGCATGGGGGTAAAAGTTCCTATCCTCAGTATCTCATCCCTATAGGATACAAAGGGGAGGTAAAAACCCTGAGGGTAGCGGTTATACCCAAAGCCCCGGTCCCTTTGATTTTAGGACGAGATTGGACAGAGCTAGGAGAAACTATCCAATATAGGAGATGCTCTAAGAGCCAGACCAAAAGAGAGAGGTGTACTTTGATGGTGAGGGACGGCTCTAGGGAACCATCCAGGAAACGTAGGCCTCATAAAGGGTATTTCCCTCGGCGAAGAAGGAGCCAGTCTCGCTGGTGCCCAATGATTACCGTATTTTCACGCAAATAACACGCACCCGTATAAAACGCGCACACGTGTATAGCGCGCAGAAATCACGATGATAAGCACAAAAACTTTGGTATAACGCGCTCACGATTATACCGCGCATGCTGCCCGACTCTCCGTTCACCCCCCTGACTTCCGTGCACTGCCCCGCCTCTCCGTGCGCTGTCCCGACTCTCCGTTCACACCCCCCCCCTGACTTCCGTGCACTGCCCCGACTTTCCGTGCGCTGTCCCGACTCTCCGTTCACCCCCCCTGACTTCCGTGCACTGCCCCGCCTCTCCGTGCGCTGTCCCGACTCTCCGTTCACCCCCCCTGACTTCCGTGCACTGCCCCGCCTCTCCGTGCGCTGTCCCGACTCTCCGTTCACCCCCCCCTGACTTCCGTGCACTGCCCCGCCTCTCCGTGCGCTGTCCCGACTCTCCGTTCACCCCCCCTGACTTCCGTGCACTGCCCCGCCTCTCCGTGCGCTGTCCCGACTCTCCGTTCACCCCCCCCTGACTTCCGTGCACTGCCCCGCCTCTCCGTGCGCTGTCCCGACTCTCCGTTCACCCCCCCCTGACTTCCGTGCACTGCCCCGCCTCTCCGTGCGCTGTCCCTCTCCTTTCGCCCGCCCTGCCCTGCTCCCAGCTCTGTAAGCATGCGCAATGGTCTGAGCATGCTTGCCGCTTAGTTTTCACCAAGGCTGTTTTTCTGGTGGTGTGCTTTTCACCACGTGGCTGTGGCCCCCCTCTATCTGGCCTTGTAATTTGCCCAGTGAATACTATTTTGACTATACAACAGCATCTCAGCCTTTGGGTAAGCCTATAAAAGACTAATGCTGCATGTAGAGCCCACATTTTAATTTGATCTCTTCAGATTGGTATTCTGCATTTATCTACCTGGTAGTAGAGTTTATCAATTAAATTGAAATGTACCGCCATAATGGCAGGAATGAGACGAAAGTCATATACAGCAGACTTTAAGCTTAAAGTCGTTGCGAAAGCTGAGGAAATAGGCAACCGGGCCGCAGCGAGAGAGTTCGATGTTGGAGAAACATCGGTGCGTGAATGGAGAAAAGATAAGAAGGAACTGGAGAAATGCAATCCGCGCAAACGGGCACGTCGTGGGCCCAGACCAAAATGGCCTCAGCTGGAGGATGACTTGAAGCAGTGGATTCTGGCGAGAAGGGAGCAAAATCAATCAGTCTCTACTGTTGCGATTCAGATGAAGGCAAAACTACTTGCCAATGGAAGAGGAATACCCGACTTCAAAGCTGGCTTCACATGGATCTCAAAATTTATGAAAAGGAACGGACTATCAGTTAGAATGAGAACAACTGTTGGCCAGCGACTTCCAGATGACTGGCAGCAAAAATTGATTGATTTCCGTGACTTTGTCGCCAAAGAAATATCTGAACTTGGCATCACTGCAAAGGACGTCATCAACATGGATGAAATTCCAATGGCATTCGACATTCCAGCAACAAGAACCATAGCCCCCACAGGTACTAAATCTGTTGCCATCACCACAACTGGGCATGAAAGAACGTGTTTTACAGTCGTTCTTGGTTGCTCAGCTAGCGGGGTTAAGTTAAAGCCCATGCTCATTTTCAAAAGGGTCACTATGCCCCGTGAAAAGCTGCCCACCAGTGTGGTTGTGCACTGCAACAAGAAGGGATGGATGGACTGCGACGTAATGAGATTGTGGGTAGATAAATGCTTTAGGGCAAGACCGGGTGGATTCTTTGCAAAAAAATCCTTGTTAATTTTGGATGCCATGGCTGCCCACAAAGAAAAAAATGTTCAGGCCTACATTAATTCTACTCGTGCCCACATCGCTGTGATACCTGGAGGCCTGACGTGTAAGCTGCAACCACTTGATATCGCAGTGAATCATCCATTCAAGACTTTTATTAGAAAGGAGTGGGACGAGTGGATGCAGAGCGGCACGCACGAGTACACACCCGCGGGGCGGCAGAAGCGGGCAACTTTCACAGAAGTCTGCAAGTGGGTGGCTTCAGCATGGGACAAAATAACACCAGATACCATTCGAAACGGATTTAGAAAAGCGGGCATTGTTTATGAAACCAATGACACTACGGCTACTACCAGTGCAGCGGAAGGAGGCAACAACATGGATATCAGCGATGATGATGATGATGATGACGATGATGACGATATCACTTCGGAAATAAACGAGGATCGTCTGCAGGCCATGCTCAGTTTATTTAATGACGATGATGACAATTCGGATTTTGATGGATTCAAGGATTCAGATGACTGTGATGATGATGTTTGAATAAACCTGTAAACTTTGTTTATTTACAACTTTACCGTAATTACGGTAACTGTATTTAGATTATTTTGTCCTCCATACTTCGTTTGATCTACCGGTTAATGTTATAGTTTATAAGAATTAACATGTTTCTGTTCTTGTTGCTGAATTCATACTCACTAACTCTAGATTAAAAGTTATAAGGTTGTTTATAAGAATGAACAGTTTTTTTCTTTTCACGTGTTTGGTTGGAGGGTGTGTGAATGGTGCGTGAGTTCTCCTATGTCTGGTTGAGGTGGATTGAATTACCGGTATTTAGCTGAAGAAATTATGGTAGTTAAACAACCCCCCCCCCCCCCCCATTCCACACACATTACGGTAATTCTCTTCAATTTTTGTTCCCATTATAAAAAACACTGATAAGTTTCCAGAAAAAAAATACATTAAAATAAGAAGTGAAAACAAAGGCCCCTACAGATGAGAACATAACATAAGAATAGCCTAACTGGGTCAGACCAATGGTCCATCATGCCCTGTAGCCCATTCTCATGGTAGCCAATCCAGGTCACTAAATACCTGGTCAAAACCCAAAGAATAACAACATTACATGCTACTGATCCAGGGCAAGCAGACGCTTCCCCCATGTCTTAATAACAGACTATGGACTTTTTCTCCAGGAATTGTCCAAACCTTTTTAAAACCAGCAACGCTATCAGCTTTTACCATAACTTAAATCATTCCTTCCAAACAGAGACCTTGCTAGATGTCAAATACAGAAAGAACAAGGTACCGTAACTTCACAAGGACTTACGGTAGCTGTGCATGAATACCTATACCTATATACGGTACCTATACCATATACCTAGTGCAAAAATGTGCAAAGGTCTGTTTTTTTCTTTCCATCACTACATAGCCTACGGTAATGCCACACAAGCAGCGCTGTTACAAATATATTCTGAAGGTCAATGCTAAGGTTAACAAAGTTTCCTTCCTTGGACCACAAGGAGATACTGACAAACCACTGAAAGAGATCCCAGGAACAACACCCAAAGACCCACTCAGTATGTGAACCAGTTGAGTGGAGTGGACTAGGGTAACTGGGGGGTGGAAATGGACCCGGAGTTTTCTCAGCAGAATTTCCCTGACCACCTCTTCCTCTCAACACATTGACACGCTAGTGGGTTTATTTTATAGCTTTTTCACTCCCTTCGGTCTGCCTGTCCCCCCTTGAAGGTCTGTCCCCATCCTGAAAGCCTGATGCCCCCCCCCCGACGTCCGATTCACCCCCCCCCCGGCAGGACCATTCGCACCCCCACCCCGAAGGACCGCCGACTCCCCGACAATATCGGGCCAGGAGGGAGCCCAAACCCTCCTGGCCACGGCGACCCCCTAACCCCACCCCGCACTACATTACGGGCAGGAGGGATCCCAGGCCCTCCTGCCCTCGACGCAAACCCCCCTCCCCCCCAACGACCGCCCCCCCCAAGAACCTCCGACCGCCCCCCCAGCCGACCCGCGACCCCCCTGGCCGACCCCCACGACCCCCCCACCCCCCTTCCCCGTACCTTTGGAAGTTGGCCGGACAGACGGGAGCCAAACCCGCCTGTCCGGCAGGCAGCCAACGAAGGAATGAGGCCGGATTGGCCCATCCGTCCTAAAGCTCCGCCTACTGGTGGGGCCTAAGGCGCGTGGGCCAATCAGAATAGGCCCTGGAGCCTTAGGTCCCACCTGGGGGCGCGGCCTGAGGCACATGGTCGGGTTGGGCCCATGTGCCTCAGGCCGCGCCCCCAGGTGGGACCTAAGGCTCCAGGGCCTATTCTGATTGGCCCACGCGCCTTAGGCCCCACCAGTAGGCGGAGCTTTAGGATGGATGGGCCAATCCGGCCTCATTCCTTCGTTGGCTGCCTGCCGGACAGGCGGGTTTGGCTCCCGTCTGTCCGGCCAACTTCCAAAGGTACGGGGAAGGGGGGTGGGGGGGTCGTGGGGGTCGGCCAGGGGGGTCGCGGGTCGGCTGGGGGGGCGGTCGGAGGTTCTTGGGGGGGGGACGGTCGTTGGGGGGGAGGGGGGTTTGCGTCGAGGGCAGGAGGGCCTGGGATCCCTCCTGCCCGTAATGTAGTGCGGGGTGGGGTTAGGGGGTCGCCGTGGCCAGGAGGGTTTGGGCTCCCTTCTGGCCCGATATTGTCGGGAAGTCGGCGGTCCTTCGGGGTGGGGGTGCGAGTGGTCCTGCCGGGGGGGGGGATGTATCGGACGTCGGGGAGTCGGCCGGGCAAGAGGGCTTGGGCTCCCTCTTGCTCCGATCGTGGATGCGGGTGCGGGTGGGAGCGCGTGCGAGTGGTCGTTCGGGGTGGGGGTGCGAGTGGTCCTGCTGGGGGGGTGAATCGGGCGTCGGGCGGGGTGGGAACTATGTTTGAAAACTTTCGTATACCGCGCTCACGCATATAACGCGCGAGGGGTATGCGCGGTAGGTAAAAACGCGTATAACGCGCGCGTTATATGCGTGAAAATACGGTAGATGGGCGCCTTTATCAGAAAACGCTTTAGCGCCCACCTTTGCCTATGAGAAGGCAGCGGGGTGCGATGTTTATGCTGCCCAGGACGCACTGGTGGGGGCTAAAGGAAGAGTGCTAATACCAACTGATATTCAGGTATCTCCACCACCGGGATCTTACTTAAGAGTAGCCCCAAGGTCTGGATTAGCTGCCCAGCATGCCATTGATATCGGGGCGGGAGTAATTGACCCCGATTATCGGGGTAATGTCCTCATCTTAATGATAAACCAGGCTGAAAAAGAATTCCAAGTAAAAAAAGGGGACCGTATCGCCCAACTGATATGTGAGCGGATCTGGCACCCTAAGTTAGAACAATGGAAGCAACTATTACCCTCTTGTAGAGGAGGCAAGGGATTTGGTTCCTCGGGGGCTCCGATAGGGGGGGAGACCAGCCCTCCTACTACTGGTATACTCCAGGTTAGCTCGGACTCATTGGTTGAGATAGAGAAAGCTGTAGAACAGCAGTTCAGCAAATTACATCAGGAACTGGCTCAAAGACAGGAAGATCAACAGCAACAGTGGGAAAAGGCAGTACAGGGTATACACGGGAGTTTAGGCAACAGATTAAAGGAAACAATTTCCCAAACTGATCGGTTGCTTAAAACCACCCTGGAGGAAAATTTACAGCAATATCAGAAAGATTTACAAGAACTGAAATCTAGCACCCAAGATCTCAAAGAACAGATAGGGCATATTGAATGCCATGTTGAGGAACAACCGGACCACATAGCCGAAGTTAAAAACATTGCATGTGCGGTTAGTGAGGTACGGGAAGAGGTGAAAAAGGTACAGGTTCAAGTTGAACTAATAGGTAGAAATGATCTCAAAGAAATGTGTGAATTAATGGCTGGGTTTGATACTCGCTTAGGTTCCTTAGAGGAAGAATACCTTCCTGTAAGATCGCTAAGAGCAGAATTATCTCAGTCACAGGAGTTACTTTGGGATGGAGATTTTTATACTGCGGGTCCTGTTAAACCTCCCGCTAGGAGGGGGGGTAAACATAGAAAACACTGATGCTTTGTCCCGGGTGGGAGAAATGGACACGAATAAGCATAGGCTCACCCCTAGCAGTCTTTTAAGGGGGGGGGTATGTGGTATGCGAGATAAGCCTGCTAGGTTTGGCCCTACTACTATGCCCATGCCTAGAGCAGGTATTTCTCATGCTGTGCAAAGTAAAGAACATTTTGCATTCCTGCCCGACTTCCCTTCTAAATCCAGCAGAGGGAGCTTAGGAGCAGAGTTGCAGGCTTCCCCTCCCCCTCACCTTCCCAAAGCTGGGGACAGGAAATGCGTTTCACCTGGGAAGGTTGGGCGGGGCTGTAAGCTCCTTAAATGTAGGGCTGAACAGTTAGAAAGACAGAGGGAGAACTGGAGAGCAAGAGACCGGTCACAAGAACAGCTCTGGCAGTCTAGCTCAGGACTAGGAGCTCTGCAGGAACTTCAAAGCCCAGAAGGTATGGAAATTGAGGAAGCTGATTCTGTTTTGTCTCCTGAATGCATGGAAATTTCACAAGCCATGGAATTGAAGTTCTACCAATGGAAGTATGTGTCTCCAAGGCCAATACCCAGGCTGCCTAAGGAAAAAGGTACTACAATTTATTTTGTCTTTGAGGACACTGAACTGTTTTGTTTGACTTTTGCCAAGTGTGGTGGGGGATTTAGCCCCACGTTTTTGAGGTGGGATTGAGGGCTCATTGTGTAGCGAATTCCAGCACGTGGAGCACACCACCTGGCCAGCATTTTTCAATCTGCTGAAGAAAGACAGTGCAGTGCTGCTGATCCTTGGGATAGAATCCTATACAGAGGAAAGAACACTGTTTGTTTTCTAGTTTGCATCTTCTTGGAAAGAACTTAATACTGTGGCTCAGAATTACAGAGCCTTTCTTTCTTTTACTGAAAGAAGTTTGGACTTTAAAATATCTTGCTGAAACTAAGTTTGATTTTTGAAGACTGCATTTAAAGTTGGTATCCTGACAGAAAGGTTGTTTTGGTTTTCTTTTTTGTTTGTTTAATGCTATGCAGCATAATAAAATCCAGTCCGGATTTGCTATAAAACTTTCCTAACTTGTGGCAAAATTCTTATTTCAAGCAAGGGTTTGCTTTTCCTTGTGCAGCCTCTCGCGGCTCACAAGTGTTCAAATCTTGTCCCAGTAAGCCTGGACACCTTGCCCAGTGTGTGCTGATGACAATATATAGATTGTAAAATATGGGTCAGAGCACCATCGACCCCCCTTCAGATCATGCTTAAACATTTTATGACTGACCCTCTTTTTCTTCTTACAAGAGGGAGGAATACATAGCGTACATAGTCCTGCTTTTCATCATGAGATGTAACATCTCAACCCTGCCAGTTATGGCAGGCTTGCAGAAGATGATATAATACAATGCAATTTTAATTGGGTAATTATGGAGAATCAATGTTAACTGAGTTTGATTTCTAACAAAACAAAACACTTAGTTAGCTAGACACAGTCATGCTTGGACTGGATTAACTCTCCTAATCTTATGGTTTAGCACCATTTAGATAAATTCAAAGCAACAAAACAAACACCCAAACATTTTCCCTTTGCCCTATTGCTTTTCTTCCATCTATGTCCTCTTTCCTTTCCTCCTTGAAGTTCTTTTTTTTTTTTTTTTTTTCTTCTCTCCCTGTTTCTTATATATTTAATTCTGGGCTTGTAGAGTTTTTTTTGTAATTTTGTAATTTTTTATTGTTTTCTTCACCCTTATTTTTATTGTTGTCAAAGGCTTAGTATTTGGAATTTAATCAACTTTTTGTCATACTTGTCAAATTAATAAAACAAAAGCTCTGGGGACACCTGACAAGACACAGAGAACGAGAAATTGGTGATGTTGAGAAATTACCCGGGGAGATGGAAATAGCATTTAGGTTGGAAACCTGGGAAAGGTTGGTAAAGCAAGCCAGAATGATTGTTTTGCCGAAAGTTGCAGACAGGATAGTGTAAGTTGCTTAACAGGGTAAAATGCGTGTGGATCTAGCCAGAATTAAGAATGTGAGTTCGCACTGATGAACGAGAATAAGGACTGTGATTTTAGATATATGTTGCGTGCAGTGGATTTGTTACAGACAGTGAGTAATTTAAAGAAAGTTGAGCCAGATAGTTTACGTGTTCTCGCAGTTGTCAAAGTGTGTCTGCTGGTAATAAAAAAAGAAAAAAAAAAGCAACCGTTTGTCAGACATGTGGGGTTTGTGTTGGGCACATCCCTGCCTTTGTATCCCAGTGTTGGGGGATTTAAAGTACAAGACTAACAATGATAGAGGTTAAGTATCCATATTTTTCTGAAAATTGAAATATTTGCTAAACATGGGCTTGATAATTCAAGTTCAAGTTTTATTATTATTTGATGAATCGCCTATACAAACATTCTAAGCGCTGAACAAAAAAAAAAAAACAAAACAAAAACAACAACATTTTAGAGGACAAACAATTTTAAGACACAAGTACAAAGTTAAATAACAAAGTTTTTAAGAGTTTTTTAAAAGAGATAAGATCTTTTTCTTTTCTGATGTACAGTAGCAGTGCATTCCACGTTTGTGGCGCTGTAACAGAAAACATGTCATTTCTTCTTGTACCCACAATTTTTAAGGAAGGGACAGTTAATAAGTCTTGTGATGATGATCGTAGAGAACGAGGGGCATAATAAGGAATGATCATTCTAGACATGAATTGAGGCTCATTGAAAGCTAGAACTTTAAAAACCAAGAATAATATCTTAAAAGTAATTCGGTGGCTAATAGGTAGCCAGTGGGACTTAATCAATAGCGGTGTAATGTGGTCAACTTTTTTTTTTTTTTTTTTTTTTCCTTTATGAATGAGTTTTATTGATAACGGATGGATTGAGATTACTTCTTTTGTGCTAACAGTCTCCCTTGCTTTCCCATATTGTGTCTTTATCCTGGTGTTCTTTATGAATTCTTTCTTCCCATGCATGTTTGTATAAAGTGTTATTATCAATCAGATTCTAAATACAATTGGAAACAGAAATACCTTTCAAATAAACTTGGTAGCTCAAACTCCAGAGGAAGGGGGTAGTTATTATGTAAGGACAGTGCAGACTAAAGTAGTCATCTATTCTGCAGCAGTGCCCACTCCTCAGAGTGTAGCGGGATCCAGGTGGCAGACAAGGGTTCCAGGTCTGCCTGCAGGGAACATGGCTAAGTGACCTCAGGGGTGGTGTCACGTTAAAATGTCTCTTCTTTGTCTTCGCAGTCATACATACAGAGCTGTTCTGGACCTGTTACAATGAGCCTTTTTCTACCCAGAGAAGGAGGACAATGTTCTGCTTTCAGTAACCTTGAAATGACCTTGCACTTAACATTTAACATGTTTCTTTTTTTTCCCCTTTGAATTGACATTGCCATACTTCAGAATACCTCTATATTTAACATTGCACACTGTATCTTACTTTACCTAGTAAGTTTTGCTTATCTTTCAAGATTGAAGCACACCCTAGCAGTTGCATCCCTGTCTGCCTTATGAATGTAATTGGCAGGGCACCAAGCCAGAGTGATCACATTCTTACGTTTTCTCTTTCGGACGTTCCAGTAACCATTAATAGATGCCTTTTATGATTATGTGATTATTATGCCATGTGTTATATCGCACTTTACTTTGCCACTGTGTGCACACAATTATGATTCGTGCTATGATGGACGTTTGTTTTTGTATAACTGTGCATTTCTCTGCAGATCTAAGTTCAGCTCTGAATCCTTGCCAGCTGGAAGAAAAGTTCCACGCCTTTTCTGTTTTCTATGTTTGTTTATGCCCTGTAATCTTTGTGTTGTCTATCTGTTTGGTTTGTGGGGTACCCCAGGGAAACCAACTATACCATTGGCCATTTTTGGAGATTTTTCTCTCCCTTTTTGCATTTTTGTTTTTTTCCTATCTAAATTGCCTTTCTAGCTGTTCACGCCCACGCTGCCCTCTGGCGCCAGCGCTCCTTCCTCACCTCCTCTGGATCCCCTATCCAACACCACCAACTCATCCTGGACCTTTTGGATGCTATCCTGCTATCCTCCAAAGTTTCTATCATGCACTGCTGGGCCCACTGTCGCCTCCGTGATTTCATCAGCCGAGGTAATGCCTTGGCTGACCGCTCGGCTCGCCAGGCGGCCCTCCAAGGTCCGCCCACACCCCCTCTTCTGTTATCCCTTTCCTCCCCTCAACCTTTCCTTCATTCCCTTTCCCCCCAGTACACTGACCCCGAGCGCAAGTGGGCCGCGCAGCAATCTGGCCATTGCACCCTCCCATCCGGATGGATTACTATACCCTCCTCCCACACATCCAACCCCCTCCTGTACGTCCCTCAACTCCTGGCCCTCACTGTTGTCCAACGTGCACACGATTTTTCTCATGCCGGTAACCCAGCCCTCCGCACCCTTCTCCGACAGAATTTCTATATCCCGAATCTCTCTCAACTCATCTCCCATGTTCTGCTCCGCTGTGTCATTTGCCTCCGACACAACCCCTCTTCTGTCAGACCCCCCATTCCTGGCCACCAGCCTATCGGTTCACATCCCATGCAAGTCCTCTCTACAGATTTTACCCACTTGCCCCCCTCCCATGGGTTCCGTTACCTCCTGGTTTTCATTGATTCCCACACTGGGTGGCCAGAGGCCTACCCAGTGTGCACAGAGAAAAGTAGGGAAATAGTAAAGGTTTTACTCCATGACATCATCCCTCGCTATGGCCTGCCCCTAGTGATTGGCAGCGATAATGGCCCCGCCTACATATCACAAGTCACACAAGCAGTCTCTCGGGCCCTGCAAATCACCTGGAAATTACATACGGCCTATCACCCCAGAGCTCTGGCCAAGTTTAACGCATCAATAGAACTATTAAAACCCTCCTCGGCAAAGCGGCAGAAGAAAGCCGCCTGCCATGACCCAAACTGATCCCTTCTGTTCTATTTCGCATCCGCTGTACCCCAGGTAAACGCAATCAGTTGTCCCCATTTGAGCTCATGTATGGCCGACCCCCGCCGATAGTCAGTCTAGACCCCGAGTCTCTTGAACAGATAGGGAACGCTATCACAGACGCAGAGATAAAGCAGCTAGGAAAGACCATTATGAAATTACAGAACTGGGTCATTTCTAGAGCCCCGCTACCAATTACAACCCCTGTTCACCTCTACAAACCTGGGGATCAAGTGTGGCTAAAAGTATGGAAGAAAGAACCGCTGAAACCCCTTTGGACAGGGCCTTTCACTGTCTTACTTGCTTCCCCCACAGCTGTCAAATTGTCCCGCCACGAGTCTTGGATTCACTACAGCCGTGTGAAGCCCGCTGCTGAGTATATTTGTGAAAAAGGGCCTACTGACCTTCAACTGAAAATCACGCGGCTGCCCCACACTCTGGAAGAGTAATCATGCACGTCTGATCCGGAGATCTGACAAGATATTTAATATGAACTCTGTTGTATATTTACTGCTTGTGATTTACGTCTTGCCAACATTGTCCATGTCCCCTACCCCTCCCACGCCCGGGTGTGCCCCTTGTGTGGCACTAGTGGACAATGGGGGCAAAACGGAAAATGTTATTAGATTTCAAACTAATTATGAGTGTAAGGGTCAACTAGTGACCCCTGTATGTATATATAACAAGGTTGAATATTCTATATGTAATAATGGAGATTCACAGATCTGTTTCGACCCCAAAGCAACTAATAGGGATACTTGGATAGAGGTCAGGTCAGTCTGGGATCAGGGCCCCCTGATTCAACAAACCCTGGTCACTAATCCCTATGTCCCGGCCTCAGTCCTCTTTGATGCTTGCTATGCCATGGACCAGAACCCCACCTTCCTTGGACGTTGTGGTGCCCTAGCATGGAGGAGGGAATATATGCACAACGATAAATAGATGTGCCTGGCGGGACAGAAGCCGTCCCACTGTGAAGGGTCTTCCGAACACTACTACTGTAACTACTGGAAATGTGTATCCTGGGCTACTTGGGGTATGACCCGACTACCCACCACCCGAGCCATATTATCCAAAGGGGTGACTACCTCTGACTGTGGCCTCCAGAACTGTAACCCACTTAACTTCACTATTCTACAGCCGTTTACATGGAACCTCGATGATAGCCTCCGGAAAGCTCACTATCTTGTGGGCCTACAGATATATGGTAAAGGCACGGATCCTGGTACTGTCTTGCACATCAAACTCGTTGAGAGACACCGAATCCCTGAACAACACAGCATTGTGTTCCCAGACTTTTATGAACATATGAAACTTGACCAACAAGACTTTGTGCCCTCTGTCACCACCCGCAACCTTTTCATACAGTTCGCTGAAGCCATAGGAGCCACCTTAAATCTGACAAACTGTTATGTCTGCGGGGGCACCCAGCTGGCCCCTGAAAAACTCCATTCTGGCAAAACACTGCATACAGCGCCTCGGACCATCCTTTACCACTCGTGTTAGACACCTGCAGTGCCAATCCTTATGGACTAAAAACAGCACCTCTCAGCCCGGTTGGACTTATTGGACCGGGGATCCTAAGTTAAATCTACCCAGACGATGGAATACTACTGGCAATGCTACCACATTAAATGTCTACCTCAACCTGCCTGCTTCTGCCCCTTGGGCTGCACCGTGATGTAAGCCGCTGTCCAGGCCTACCTCGGTAATGAGACCTCGAACGCTATATACTGGTTTCAATAAGTATATATTTATTTATCCAATCAATAACAGCTTACAGGAATAAATCATTTAGTATATAGCGTAACAGAAGGTGGCTCAGAAGGTGACCTCTAGGCCCAGAGGTCTTCTGATGTCTGTTCTGACCTCTCCCTTCTAAAGGCCTGGTTTTTATACATTTCTTAGTGGCCAACACCACGTTGGTTTACATCACATGATACATCCTTATTGGCTATTTACTTATGCATTACTGCCTAGCTACATTCATTTATTGGCTATTCTCATCTACGTCATGTTATATGTCCACTCTGTTTTTCCGTAAAACCTACCTTTTCCCCGAAATGCCTGTTTCCCCACCATATTAGTATTTCCGAGCACAAGCCCCCCTCCCAACTTTAAACATCTCTGATACTTTCTATTAGATGATTTTTCTTATGAATTCTTTCTTCTGAGAATTCTGTCTTCTGACCATGGTCTGTTTATCTCTTTATGATATCTGGCTGGGTGGGCTTTGGTGTGAAACCACAGCTAGCCCACAGCCTCAGGACCTGTTGCTTTTTCTCTAGTTTTAGTAGCTAATTGAACTTATAAAACAGCGTATTTCTCCATCTTTGCATGCTCTTCAGTTAATGGTGAAATATCTTTCCATAGTTAATCTATTGTTTCTATCATCTGCAGAGATAGATAAGGTAGATGTCAGTTGCAGGGGGTGAGGGCAGTTTTTTCTGTAAAGAGAAAAGTGATCTTTGTCTTAATCCCATCCCCCTTCACCTGGCTAATGTCAGGACTTATCGGGATGTATCCCACTTCACCTGGCTTGCTATGTGAACAAACTTTTTGCTGAAACATCTGAAATCTCCAACCAGATCCAGTGTAACTGATGCACACTTGTATCACTTGTTACGTCTGGCACTGACTATCTCATTAGCCAAAAGCAGGCCCACACTTCTCACTGAAATACTGGTAAGTTTATGTTGGTTAAAATGTTTATTTTAAATATTATATTGTTCTTTCATGGGATTTTTTTGCACTACAAATAAGATATGTGCAGTGTGCATGGGAATTTGTTCATGGGGTTTGTTTGGTTTTTTTTCAAACTATAGTCCAGCCTCCAACAGTCTGAGGGACTGGCCCTCTGTTTAAAAAGTTTGAGGACCCCTGCTTTATGCTTTGCCTGGGCTCTTCCTGATCTGCCATTTTAGCTTTCATAGATCAAATTAGTTCTCTGAGAGCCAGGAGTTTTTTGCACGGAGTATACACATAAGATCTCTCACCGTCGTTGGGGATAAGCCGGGGCTGAAAGGCCCCGGCAGCGAAAATGGATTTTTCATGGGTGGAACATCAGACCGGCTGGTGGAAGGAGGAAGACATACAGGTGAGGAAAGGGGTTACTGGGGGAGGGCGTTAAAAGAAGGGACAGATTGAGTGTGAGAGTAGGTAAAGGGGAAGAGCTAATGGGACTGGAAACAGAGGAGGGGGGGAGAGAAAAAGAGATGGTGGGAGGTGATCTGAAAGGAGAGAAGAGAAACAGAGAAGTTGGATGTGGAGTGCAGGAAGGGGAAAGATACTTGAAGAGAAAGGGAGAGATGGTGGACCTGGGGATGGAAAGAAGGGAGAGATGCAACATCTCTCTTTCCCTCCAACCATTAATGGGGAAGAGAAGAACACAACAATAGAAAAGAGAGGGAGACACAGAGATAGGTATAGGAAAGGCAGGGACACTTAACAGGTCATGGACCTGATGGGCCGCCGCAGGTGCGGGCTGCTGGGCGCGATGGACCTCTGGTCTGACCCGGCGGAGGCAACTCTTATGTTATGTTCATCAGCTGGCCCTTGGCAGTCAAAAATGCTCCCATCTTGGCCTGAGGTCTGCATTCTAATATTATTGTTACTTATGTTATGTTATGTATCCATGCTTTATTCTCTCTCATCCCCTCTTCAAAGCCCCTCCAGGTGGCTTTGACCCCTGTTCATTCGGTGAGGAGTTAGTTTGTATCAGAAATTGTACATTATGGGCCCAGGGCTATGTGCTAGGAATCACCCATGGAAAAGGAAAGAGACAAGTACCCACCCTTGCTATGCTATCAAGAACAGAGCAGTATAACATGTCGTAGTGTACTTATTGCTTATAATACTAGGCTAAGCAGTCAATGATTTAGATATCGTGCGAAGCAGAAATTACATGGGTATTTAAGCTTCAAATAAATGACTTATACCTTTAGGGTTAGACTGCTGTGTTGGAAACATCAGCATAGATTACTGATGTAGTGGGGATAGGTGGTGACTCGTGGGAGGGGAAATCAGCTGCTGGTGTTTCATAGGGAGGTACATTAAAAATCAGCCAAGTCAAGATTATCAAAAATGTTGTGTATGGGTCTGTGTAGGGGTCTCTATTTCAACATTTGGGATAGTTCGGGCAACCAGGCATCTGCAGGGGTTCATAATTTAACCTGATACATTTTAATATATTCTCTCTTTATGGCTTCATCCTGTTATGAGCATACTACATCCAAAAGGGATGGCGGGATAAATTAACAAGTTAGATTATTTCCATGCTCCTCCAAAACAGCTGGGATCGGTGCAGACTCGGCTGGGTCCAGACGCCAGGGGTGAAAGTCCAGGTAACCACATCAAATCTTACGTCATCATCCTTCAGCTGGGCTCATCACTTCTTCTTCACTGCAGTTCTCCTCAGCTTAGCAGCAAGAAAGGGAATGGAAAGAATCCAACTGGAGGGGAAAATAACTAGGGAGCTATTGTGGGAGTCAAAACAGGATGAAAATGCATAAAGTCACAATCAAGAAAAACACATGAACTTGCAATAGAGCTGTTAGAAATAATTATGAACACATGAAAATATATATATGTACTAATACTGCATGAGTCCATAAAAGAGTTAAAGTGCAAATTAATAAGTCCATAATTAAAGCTGTAAAAGTTCAAGGTCATAAAGGTCATCCCGTCTTTGGTAGCAACAGTCAGGAAATCTTCGCTGGTAAGTCTAGGCATTTATCCAGTTTCTTCTCCGGTAGCAAGATCCTTCCGTTGGGGCTCATCCGTCATCGGGGTTTCCTACGGCCGAACATCTTTCTTCCAGCGATGATATTTCAAATAGCATTAGTCCATAATTATGCAAATAAGTCCTTAATAGACATTAAAAGGATGTAAACACGGATTCTCATGTAGCATACAGCTTCCTCTGATAGGCAATTGTCTTTGTGAAGTGATCCATAATTAATAAGGCAAAAATATCTGTACTGTATATATCATTTAACTTGTTTCCAACAATACCTGAGCAATATTACTAACAGGATAAGTACAGTGTTAAAAGATGACATACAAAAGAAAACAAAAACTTATCTGCTTTAATTCAGATAGGCTAAGGTCTAATATATGTATTGGCTGAATTATATTTGTCAGCCTAAGGGAGTTAAAGTTACAATGGCATATGATGTTCAAAGGACAGGAGTAATATGCTAAACATAAATATGAATTAGCAAAGAGTCAAACCCAAGCAAAAGGATGGCTAAGCTATAGCCTTAAACATATTAACACATAGGTTATATTGTAACATACTAAAATAAAGAGGATAAACCCTAAAAATTACAATAAAATAGGATTTATTGGAGAAATGTCCTTCCCATGGGATTCTATCAAATCATGGGTTCAATTTTGTTTCTTTCACTAATATTCTGAATGTCAATCAGCAAAAAGACCTAAACTACAGTATTTTGAATTCCAATCAATAGGACTGGATATTTCCTTCAGCAACTTATTAGAAAAGTTCTTAAACAACAGTTAGAACCATTTTTTTTATAATAAAGCAAAACGCTAATTGCATTGTGTTAAACCAAAAAGTATTTCTGCGTGTATCAGAGAATATGTAAGAAAAAGAAGAAGTAACATTTCTTTTACAAGTTCCAAGAAAAGGCAGAGAGAGAAAGACTGTTAGAAGTTGTTTTTTTTTTTTTTCCCGAAACTGCTATGATAAGTAAACTGCTATGATAGTTTCCCTTTTATATTGCTACTTATATTGAGTATTCGTAACTGGAAATCTAGCAAAGTCATAGTTGTTTAGCTCATAATATATTACATTAAGGGAAAAAACCAAACAGAACAATACACATTGCTTAAAGCTAGACAAATAATTTTCCTAACAAGAAGTGAACAACCTTTAATGGGTTAACATGTTGAAACACTCAAAAACTTGGCTTAGGACTTAAGAAATAAAAAACAGAAGTTATTCTCACTTCGGTATGTTAGCACAACATTAATTAATATTACCATTTGGGATAGAAGCGGATCATAAGAACCCTATGCAATATGTTCCAGTTATTGTAGAGACATGAATAATGAAAAAACAAAAAGAAAATAGCAACTGATAATTTCAAGTTAAAGAAATAGAGCACTACATTTCCTAGTGTCCTTAAACATAGACACATCAACCAGGAAGTAGCTCGGTATGTTTGTGTAACGAAAAAAAGAGGAAGAAGCATAACTCATTTCTTAAACTTTGATCACAGACAAAGAATAAGGTTTGAAATCGTTGTGGTGAGTAGTAAAAAAATAAATCTTCTTTCATTATATTGGTAATTATAGTGAGCGCTCATAAATGGAAATCCACTCGTATTTCCATAAACACTGAAGTTGACATATGATACAATACAACAGATAATGACTCATAGTAACATAAAAGACTGTAACGCTGAAAAATAGACAGACATTAATTGCTAGCAAGTATTAAGGGAGTGCCCCTCTTGTATAATTTTATTTCAATTTTTGTTGTCCTATTTAGAGTATTAGCAAGTGCACTGTAGTTTTTCCTAACTCTAGAAAACAAATGATCGTTAGTAATGGGAAAAAGTGAGGTGATGGGAAGCGCCCATAATAAAAATCCCAGACCTAGAAAGACAAAGGGTGTGTTTATTTTTACATTGTCAGTTATACTTAATGCCTGTCAGTTATTTGGTTAGACATAATCACTTGTCACGAATCCTTCCTATTTACGTACACTATTTTTATATATTCCCTTCATTGCCAATCTAACATAACACTTTCTATTGAAAACGATAGTGATCCAAATCATTTCTGTAATTTCGTTCTTCTCTTTCTCAAAAACAATCCTTTATAATCCAGCAAACTTATATGAAATAAATAATTGTTTAATGAAAGCTTATGGTAACATTGAAACGCAGTTAAAATATATACTTCCTCTTTCAGTCTCATTCACTCTCATTCCCCTCACCCCCCCATTTTTTTTTTTTTTTCTCGGTTCGTGACCACAAAAGAACAGGAAACAAAAACTCACGAGAGCAATGCTTTCGCTGTCTCACAAAGCGCCATATGTTACACAGGTCAGTACACAAGCGACAGCTAGCATAAACGGAAGAATAAAGGAAGCCTGTAGACAGCATGACAAGCTGAAAATATTACAGTAAAACACAGACTCAGAACTATGCCAAGGCTAGAAGACCCCTCTTGTTAGTAGCAAAGAAATAAAACATAACTAATAAGAACAGAACTAATAAGCCAAAACCCATACAAAATAGGGGCCATACATGATAATACTACATCATAAGGGACTAGGTAACACAAAGCACAATGCAGAGAAGAGATGTATACTTTCGGCTCAACAATGGTAGGAAATATGGGGGCAAAAGGAGGAACAGGATTGTCTAAGCAACAGCGTAATAGCTTAACAGAAGATCAAGAGGGAACAGACAAGAGAAAGAGAAGCTAGGGCCAGGGGCACAAGACAAATAACCCTGGCTAGCACTGGCAGCCAGAGAAGTATAAGACAAGGGGATTCCTAAGGTCATATAGAGCAGGGGGAGAAATCAGACATAGCGGGCTCTGAGACAAAAACACTACTTAAGCACAGTTTCCTGGAAAGTGGGGGAAGGTGGGGAACGGGGTGCATTGCTGTTGAATAGTTTCACAGATATCATCTAATGCCTGAGAGATAGTGGCCCACGGGACAGGAGAGTAACGACCAGTATGTGTTGTAAGAGTGCGATCTGCCTGCCATTGCACTTGGTGTGCAACGGAAGGTAGAAAGATAGGACTAGGGTTAAGAGCTGCGGAGAGCAAAGGGGCAGTGAACAGTGGCAGAGAGCGATACAAACAGGAGGACTGAGACGCTAGCAGCAAAAGCGGAGAAGCAGGAGAAGAAGGGGGTGGGAGACTGCAGGAGCAGGCAACATGGGAGAAATAAACAATATATCCAACTACAAAGTGTACAAACTAATGAGTCTAAAAATAAAACTAATAAGAATACTTACAAAATGATGCAATGTGATCACAGAAGAGCAGGTACCTGTGTAGCAATAACTCAGGTGTAGCCTGAGACCATAGAAACAGCATAACCACCAGTCAAAGCTGGTGCAACAGTCACACCATAACAGTGATAGTTTGATATAGCAGAGGAAATGTCAGGCGTGGCCCAAGACCACAAGAAATAAAGAAAAGAATTTAACCAGCAAACGAATCAGTGTCTGTACCAAAAAAAGAAAATTAAGGAGTGTAAAAAGAAGGCATATAACGGAAGTGTTAGTGGGTGACAACACATATATACATCAACTACGCCCTGAACTAGAGGCTGACTACACAACCCGCCAACCATTCTGACTCCTATCCTATTCCGACTCCTATCCTAACCTATGGACTGACTACCACCCGCCAGTCAGAAATATAGTTTTAATATCCTAATTCCTAAACTATTCCTAAGCTATGGACTGGCTACCACCCACCAGTCATAAACACATTTACATATATCCTAATTCCTAAACTATTGGCTACCTAAGCTACCGGCGGACTACTCGACCCGTCCTCAAGCAAACATATCCTAAAACCTAAGCTATTGACTACCTAAGTTATCGGCGGACTACTCGACCCGTCCTCAAGCAAACATATCCTAAAACCTAAACTATTGACTACCTAAGTTATCGGCGGACTACTCGACCCGTCCTCAAACAAACATATCCTAAAACCTAAACTATTGACTACCTAAGTTATCGGCGGACTACTCGAACCGTCCTCAAGCAAACATATCCTAAAACCTAAACTATTGACTACCTAAGTTATCGGCGGACTACTCGACCCGTCCGCAAGCAAACATATCCCCTTATGAACTATGGACTGCCTACCACCGGTCAGTCCGACTAACTACCCAACGTGCTATACAGGACCCGTAGGAAAACAAAGGATGGTAGCCCGGTCCTGGGCGAATTGACGTGAACTCCTGCTCCAGGGTCCGGGATCGTCCAAAGTTGACGCCACAGGGCCTGTGCAACGACAAACAAACAGGATTAGTAAGAAAAGAGAAAGCAGTGTTTAAGGCAGACCACATTCCATTGCTGGCTTTAAACTAGAAAAAGAAAGAAAAAACCGCATAAAAGGGGAAGTAAAATAACACAGCAAATCTGCAAGAAAATAAGGAAGTTTAGGTAGAGACACTGCATAAGTACAAGCAGGCAACCCAGAAACACACTTTTGGCCAAAAGTAATGGAGAGGCAATCTGACAAGCAGAGTATAGGCCTGCAATCCAGTGATGTCTCTAAAGCGGCATGTTCCCTTTATTTCAACGTCGGGGTCACCACTGATGTAAGCCGCTGTCCAGGCCTACCTCGGTAATGAGACCTCGAACGCTATATACTGGTTTCAATAAGTATATATTTATTTATTCAATCAATAACAACTTACAGGAATAAATCATTTAGTATATAGCGTAACAGAAGGTGGCTCAGAAGGTGACCTTTAGGCCCAGAGGTCCTCTGATGTCTGTTCTGACCTCTCCCTTCTAAAGGCCTGGTTTTTATACATTTCTTAGTGGCCAACACCACGTTGGTTTACATCACATGATACATCCTTATTGGCTATTTACTTATGCATTACTGCCTAGCTACATTCATTTATTGGCTATTCTCATCTACGTCATGTTATATGTCCACTCTGTTTTTCCGTAAAACCTACCTTTTCCCCGAAATGCCTGTTTCCCCACCATATTAGTATTTCCGAGCACAAGCCCCCCCTCCCAACTTTAAACATCTCTGATACTTTCTATTAGATGATTTTTCTTATGAATTCTTTCTTCTGAGAATTCTGTCTTCTGACCATGGTCTGTTTATCTCTTTATGATATCTGGCTGGGTGGGCCTTGGTGTGAAACCACAGCTAGCCCACAGCCTCAGGACCTGTTGCTTTTTCTCTAGTTTTAGTAGCTAATTGAACTCATAAAACAGCGTATTTCTCTATCTTTGCATGCTCTTCAGTTAATGGTGAAATATCTTTCCATAGTTAATCTATTGTTTCTATCATCTGCAGAGATAGATAAGGTAGATGTCAGTTGCAGGGGGTGAGGGCAGTTTTTTCTGTAAAGAGAAAAGTGATCTTTGTCTTAATCCCATCCCCCTTCACCTGGCTAATGTCAGGACTTATCGGGATGTATCCCACTTCACCTGGCTTGCTATGTCAGGACTTACTGGGATGTATCCATGCTTTATTCTCTCTCAACCGGAAGGATACTGAAAAACGGCGTACCCCACTCTACCCTCAAATTGGACTGGCACTTGTTTTCTGGGCACTATCAAACCAGCCTTCTTCCTCCTCCCGTTATCTGAAGGAGAACATCTGGCTGTCCCAGTATTCGATCAACGGGCCCGTTCTGAAAGAAGCCTGGAAATTGGTAAATGGGGAGACACTTGGCCCCCGGAGCGCATCATTGCTGTCTACGGTCCTGCTACTTGGGCTGATGATGGTATGTTTGGGTACCGGACCCCAATCTACATGCTTAACCGCCTCATACGACTGCAGGCGGTTTTAGAAGTTATCACCAATGAAACAGCTAGGGCCCTGGGAGCCCTGGCCAAAGCGAACACTATGATGCGTACCGCCATCTATCAGAACCGACTGGCCTTAGACTATCTATTGGCCGCTGAAGGAGGGGTATGTGGAAAATTCAATCTCTCCAACTGCTGTCTACAACTGGATGATGAAGGGTTTGTGGTTGAAGAGGTCATAGACAAAATTACCAGATTAGCTCACGTTCCTGCCCAGACTTGGAAGGGTTTTTCTGCTGATATGTTTGGACTCAACTCACTGACTGATTGGGCCTCCAAACCGGGACTCTTTAAAGCCCTCACCATAATTTTCCTGGTATTCTCTGTCATATTTTGTGTTCTTCCTTGTCTGTTACCATGTTTATTGAAAACCCTTAACCGTACTATTAGGACTACGATTGACAAAAGTACCACCGCCCTAGTCCTGGCCCTTTCCTCCTATCACCCAGTCCCCACCTCTGATACAGATGGCCCTGACCTCCCGTAACCCAGCTAGTCAGCTAGCACACAGAAGAAAAGTTGGGAATGAAGGATCCCTAGCTAGCTGACATAGCTGGGTCACGGTGTATATGAAGAAACTCCATCTTAGATCAGTGGGTAGTAAAACTAAAAACAGCAACCTGAGACTCCATATTATTGCTCTGAGATATCACAGTACTGTATGCAGGCCTGTTCTTTGTATCTGTCTTGTACCAGGCACGGCCAGGAGGCAACAGGATGCTGCTGTTAGCTAGCCTTGATGTATAGATTATAGGATGGATTTATGGTTTTGTTTTTCTCTCTGCTCTTACCTTTTGGCCAGAGCTGGTTAGACTGGTTTGGACTGGTTAGGACCCTATATAACCTTTGTGTCCGAGATCCTCAGGGTCTTCTGTTTATGCAGCCAGTTCTGCCCAGAAGTCCAGCATATATGCTTGTTTAATAAAAGCCTTTTTACATCTCTTCAGTCTCTGGCTCAAGTCTCTGCACTACTGACGGAGGTACCTTATCCAAAAGGCACCTTCAGCCTGGTTCTCTCTACAGACATGCTTTTCCAGCTCAAACTTATGGATGCATGGCATCTGATGCATCCTACTGATTCAGATTTTACTTATTTTTCACCACCTCATGCATCTTATTCACGTATTGACTTCTTTTTAGTTAGTTATTCTTTAGTGAATAAATTAGAATTTTCAGACATACAATCAATAACTGTCTCTGACCACTCCTCAATCACACTCTCACTAAAAAATCTTACTCTTCCGAAGGTCAAGGGATCTTGGAGATTTAACTCTTCATTTCTTTCGGACACTGGATTTATTGAACATATAAATACCCATATATGTGAGTTCTTTGACTTAAACCGGGTGGAAGATACCTCCTGGCAAATTACTTGGGACGCTTTCAAATCATTTATTAGAGGTGTCATCATTGCCTTTGTATCCAAGAAGAAGAAAGAAGACAGGAAGTGTCTGCAGGATCTTGAATTACTGATATCTACTTTAGAGTGCTCTCATTATAGTGACGTTTCCAACCAAGCTATTCAAGATAAATTGTGTAAATTGCGTTACCAATATAATGAAAAGCTTAGTACTTCTGCTTCCTCTGAACTTTTCTTGCAAGCAGCATGTTATTATGCTACTAACAATAAAGTTGGTCATCACCTGGCTAATTATTTAAAAATTAAGTCTGAAAAAACTAACATTCCGGCTATAAGAAATACATTGAATGACACTCTACTGGATAGTGCTGATATTTGCAATCACTTTCGGAATTATTATAAGACCCTGTACTCTTCCGAACACCCCTCTTCAGACTTGATTGATGACTACCTTAGGAATCTTGCACATCCCATGTTAGATGACAATGATAACAAAATTCTTACTCAACCCATTCTACTAGAACACCTATTGGAGAATCTACAAACTATGGCCAAGCGAAAAACTCCTGGGCCAGATGGTCTGCCTGTCGAATTTTACCTCGCCTTTCAATCTACACTTCTACCAATACTACTGTGATACTTCAACCACCTCATCGAACAAGGAGAGGCCTTCGAATCGTTCACAGAAGCAACTATAATTGTATTGTTAAAACCTGATAAAGATCCTTTGTACGTTCAGAATTACCGTCCGTTATTGATCAACGTGGACGCAAAGCTGTTTGCTAAATTATTGGCCTCTTGCCTTCAATTGGTATTACCTAAAATAATTAGTATTGATCAAAATGGATTTATGAAGGGAAGAATGGCGAGCGATAATACCAGGCTTTTCTCTCATATAATAGCTTTGGGGCCCTCCTTAATGCCTAACAGAGTGACGATGGCTCTTGATGCGGAAAAAGCCTTCGACCGGGTAGAGTGGAGCTATATGTTCAAGGTCATATCCTGGTTTTGCTTTCATGCAGAATTTGTACGAATGATTAAGGTCTTATACTCTAATCCATCAACTCGTCAAGCCTTTACACCGTCCAGAGAGACGCGGCAAGGGTGTCCTCTGTCTCCCCTCTTATTTAATATGGTACTGGAACCCCTTCTCCTAGATATTAAGTCTAATCCGGATATCTGTGGTTTTCAGGTTACAGATATGACATTCAAGATGACAGCTTATGCGGATGATGTCCAACTATGTACTACTCATGACTCTCTTCTTCCTGTTCTTCAAACCATCAACAGTTACTCATCCGTCTCTGGTTATAAACTGAACACCACGAAAACAGAGGTAATGCCTCTAGCTGGACACTCTTGTGGTGATATTGTTTCTGCATTACAGCTGAAATACGCTCCTGGGAAGTTGAAATATTTGGGAGTGTACTTTGGTGATTCGCTTCAAGAGACTTTGCTTTACAATATTGACTTTATCTCTCAGATTATACTTACCACCACTACTCGTTGGTCGCCACTAAAGTTATCCTGGTGGGGTCGCTTGGATTCTTTGAAGATGGTCTTAATACCGAAGATTACATATATTTTGTCCATGCTTCCATTTCTTTTTCCTCAAAAGGCATACAAACACTTTGAATCTTCCATGATCAAATATTTATGGAATAACAAAGTTCCTCGTATTGCTTTAAAAAAGTTAAAGTGTACCAAGGAGAATGGTGGGGTCAATTTTCCAAGTCTTTACGATTTTCATCTAGCCTTCCTTTGCAAGCAAGGCTCTAATTGGCTTCTGGATACAGTTGCTTTACCTATGCCGGCCTAGCTGCGCTTGGAACTTCAACAATTTGATGGTCAAGCTTTGAAATTTACTCCCTTCGCACCTGTGAACGAGAAAATTTGTTCCAATCCTATTATTCTTTCCACTAGGACTGCTCTCTCCACTGTAGATTGTTATGCTCCTTTACCATGGAATAAGACCTATGATTCTTCTTTGTGGTGCAATCCTTATCTGAAGATTCAGAGTCAATATCTGGAATGGCAATCTTGGCGAAGGTGAGGCATTTGGTCTATAAAACAGTTGAGACCCAATGGTTCCTTTCTAGACTTCTCGACTCTATCAGCAACTTATGGTCTTGATGAGACTCAACAATATAAATGGTTACAAATGAAGCATTGTGTCTCGTCCTACCTAAAGCAATCTATTCTCTCTGTTGAATCTCCTTCAATATTGAAATGGTCGTCTTCGATCAGTTCCTGTTCTGGTCAAGCTTCAACATGGTATAAGATTATACATAAGCAGAAGTTTGCTCCACCAACTGCATTATATGACATCTGGACTCATGACACTGATCTCCTGAGATCTGTACCTGACTGGGAAATGAACTGGCTCACTTCTTTCAAAGCTTTGAAGTCGGCGGCCTTTTCACAGTCTGTCCTTTTTCTCTATCACAGAGCTTATTGGACTCCGCTCAAACTATCCAAGTTGGACTGCTCGGTCTCTAATAGATGCTGGTCTTGTCTTCAGAACATTGGTACATTTGATCACATGCTGTACCGTTGTCCTCAATTGCAATTATTTTGGAACAAGGTCTGGTCTATACTTTGTACAATACTACCTATTACTGATGAGATCTTCTACCCGGTCATTCTGTATGGTGCTGGTGCCTTGCGGTCACCTTTAGACAAATTTGAAGCTAGATTGTTAAAGTATTTGCTTCTTTTAGCTTTTAAATCAATTCTATCATGCTGGAAAGACTTTTCCTCTCTTACTCCTATCTCCTGGTGGAATACAGTATGTCTACACTCTAAATATGAGAAAGTTGCTGCGGAAAAGTCCAACTCCCTGTTAACTTATCTTAAGGTGTGGTCTCCTGTTCTGGATTACTGCAGTTCTTAATCTGTGCTCTGTAGTACTGGTTCCCCTTTATATTATATCTGAGGGCATATTCTTTATTTTGTTTCTGTACATACTTCTCCTTTACTATTTTATTACAGATACCTTTTATTGTATTGCTGTTGATTTTACCTGCTTGTCATTCTAGCTGATTGTTCTCTCACCTGCAAGGATTGATAGTTATTTGTTGTTATTTGTTTTTGCATTTCATGTTACGTTGTTTTCAAATGCAATAAAACATTGAACTAAAAAAAAAAAGTATATTATTTATGATTGCGAATGTATGCAGGAAATGGGCTGGCATATTCCTAATTACATATATGCCGAGGACTTGTACGAAACAAGAAAATGGGAATTCAAGGTTCTTGAGTGTATTTTTGCCTTTATACAGATTTTTTGTGACAAAAATTTAAAGACTATACCTTCATAGCCCATAATGCCAAAGGCTATGACGGGTATTTTGTTCTTAGCCAACTGTTAAAGGAAAAGATGGATACAGGTCTGTTGGTTCAAGGTGGAAAGCTTTTACAAATCACAGTAGAACCTTTAGCTATTCGTTTCATAGACTCTCTAAATTTCCTACCTATGAAACTTAGCAAACTTCCAAAGGCCTTAGGTTTTCCAGACTGTAAGGGTTGTTTCCTGCATTTTTTTAATACTCAGAAAAATCAAGACTATGTGGGGCGTATGCCGGATATGGAGCATTACGGTGTGGGAAACATGATGTCTGAAAAAAAAAGAGGAATTTTTAAAATGGTACAAGGATAACCAGCACAAGATGTTTGATTTGAAAAAATAGCTGGCTTATTACTGTCAACAGAATGTGGCTATTTTGCGACAGGCATGTGTTCTCTACAGAGCTGAAATCATGAAAATGACAGAGAGATGTGGTTGTAGAATGAGAGGGTACTTCAGAAATTCTAATGAATTGTTTAGACCCTTTCCAATATATAACCCTAGCCTTGTATGTATGGCCATGTTCAGATTTATGTATTTAGAACCCGAGACAGTGGCGCTCATCCCCCCGGATAACTATCACAGACACAAAAAGAGATATTCATCCCCCTCTATTCAATGGTTGCTGTATCAAGAGGCTGCACAAAATATACAGATCATGCATGCTCTGAACGGGGGTGAAAGAAAGGTGGGGTCTTATTTTCTTGACGGTTACGCTGTCATTGATGGGGTAGAAACAGCTTTTGAATTTAATAGTTGCTTTTATCACGGCTGTCCGGTCTGTTATAATGATAAAGACCAGAATCCTGTAGCAGCCACGACCTATGGCTTTCTTTATTACAAAAAGCAGCTAAAGACAACCTACCTGGAAAGCCTGGGCTTCAAGGTCGTAAGTCTGTGGGAGCATAAGTGGATGCGGATGGTCAAAGAAAATGATAGGGGCTGTGCAGACTTCCTGGCTAGCGCTGCATTACCGCAACCCTTGGTCCCACGAGATGCCCTTTTGGGGGGTAGAACAAATGCTGTTTCTCTATACTACAAAACAAAACCTGGGGAAAAAATACACTACTATGATTTTACCAGCCTATACCCTTTTGTCAATAAAACAAAGGAATATCCAACAGGCCATCCGCAAATCATTTATGACAACTTTGGTCCACCCACAAATTACTTTGGTTTTATAAAAGCAAAAGTATATCCTCCAAGAAAGCTCTTTTTCCCGGTGTTACCCGTCAGGGTGGGTGGTAAGCTTATGTTTCCTTTGTGCCGTACGTGCGCCGACTCATGGCAATAGGAAACGTGTGCCCATATGGATGAGGAGAGAGCTTTTGTGGGGACTTGGTGCACGGTGGAGATGGATGTTGCCATTGCAAAAGGGTATGTGGTTGTTGAAATCTATGAAATCTGGCATTTCGAGCAAAAATCTGACAGTCTCTTTTCTAAATACATCAAAATACACCTCCGTCAAAAACAAGAGGCTTCTGACTACCCCCGGTGGTGCAATGATACAGAAAAACAAGACATGTACATCTCTAATTTCTATAGAAAAGAAGGTGTACTTTTGTGTGCAGACCATATTCAGCTAAACCCTGCTAAATGCCAAATAGCAAAACTTTTCTTAAATTCTCTGTGGGGGAAATTTGGTCAAAGGACAAACCTGCCTACCGTTAGCATTGTCAGAGAGCCCAATGACCTGTTTTCCCCTGAATTTGAGGTTTCATCGTGTGACTTTATCGATGATGAAACAGCCTGCGTGTCTTGGAAGCACTCAAAAGACCGTACTACTTTGCCCAGTAACACTAATGTTTCATAGCCTGTTTTACAACAGCTTATGCGCGTTTAGAGTTGTACAAACTTCTAGACAGTCTATAACAGTGGTCTCAAACTCGCGGCCCGGGGGGCCACATGCGGCCCGCCAGGTACTATTTTGAGGCCCTCGGTATGTTTATTATAATCACAAAAGTAAATTAAAACAGTTTCTTGATCATATCTCTCTTTAGCTATAAATTACAATATTATTATTAAGACTTAGCTAAAAGGAAAGATTTATAAACTATAAAGAGTTTTACCTCATGCAAAATTGTCATTTTTCAAGGTTTCAAGGTTTATTAAATATTTGATGAATCGCTATATCTTTATACAAAGCGATGTACATAATAATAAGATAATTTAAGTTAAAAAACATACAATATATATAAACATTAGAAGTCAGACAAGACAAACAACAATTGGAAGGAAAGGAGGGGAAAAGTTACATCTGTTATATTAAGAAAAACAATTAAGGGAAAAAAATCGAGGAGCAGGGGGATTCTTAAAAACAGAATTCGTAAAATAAAATAAAATTTAAAATAAAATTTAAATATTAAAAGCCTCTTTAAAAAGGAATGTTTTCAGGGATTTTTTGAAGGAAGAAATGTCTTTTTCAATTTTTATGTATTGGGGCAATGAGTTTTTTTAATAAGACATTAACTATTTTTTCTGAGGCCCTCCGAGTGCCTACAAATCCAAAATGTGGCTCTGCAAAAGTTTGAGACCACTGGTCTATAAGAACGTTGTCTGTACCACGATACAGATTCTGTGATATTTGTGAGCTGCGAGGGTGACTGGAACCCCCCTCTGGGCGATTATTTAGGGGAGCTCACCAGAGAGATACCTGCTGATGAACATATAACAGAGTATGTATCAGCGGGTCCTAAAACATACGGTTACAAACTGACAAGTGGAAAGACCTGTATGAAAGTGAAAGGAATAACGTTAAATGTAGAAAACAGCCAGAAAATCAATTTTACTAGTTTAAAAGATCTAGTTTTTGACTACAAAACGGGTGCAGAGGGTTTACCCCAGAAAAAGATAGGGGTGCAAGAAACCAGTATTATAAGAAACAAAAAGGTGGGCTATAGAGACTGGTGTGATTAAAAAAACACAGCAAGTTGTGTATGACAAAAGAGTGAAGGAGGAGGATGGGTTCAGCACACTACCCTACGGATACTAGCACAGTGGATGCCCGCTGGTCGCACCCTTTCTCTTGAATATTAGCAGGACCGTCCAATTCAGGCAAGAGCTTCTTTGTTAAAAAACTGTTAGAACACGCTGGCCATGTATTGTCTGTCATACCTGACAATATTGTTTGGTGTTATAGTTGTTGGTAACCTTTGTATAAAGAAATGTTAAATAAATATCCTTTTATTACTTTTACGAACATTTTGCCTGATACTTTTAACGATGACCGCATGTTTCCAACCCATAAAGTAAACTTGGTTATTGTAGATGATCTAATGGATTCTGCCTGTAAAAGCAACGAAATAGAGAATGCCTTTACTAAGTACGTACATCACAGAAACCTGAGCATCATATATATAGTTCAGAATGTTTTCTGCCAGGGTAAAACAAGCCGGACTATAACTTTAAACACCAAATACATGGTTCTCTTTAAGAATCCTAGAGATAAGTTACAGGTAGCCATTCTAGCTAGATAGATGTACCCTGGAAAATCACAATTCTTTTTAGAGGTCTTCGAGGATGCCACCAGAAAGCCGTACGGCTATCTCTGTGTGGACTTAAATACCACAATACCTGAGGCTTACAGATTGAAGACAGATATTTTCCCATCAGACTGGACAACGGTATATTGTGTAAAACCACAATCAACCCGTAAAAGGCTGTGAATACATAACCAGATCCCTTCATATTCGCTGGGGCGTGTCTCAGGTAACATGTCTAGCCATGTAAAGAGAATCCTGTCTCTTTTAAAACTTTTAGTCCAAGCCTCGCCGCAGCACAGAAAAGCCATCCTGAATATAGCTTCTGATGATTTGGTGGCTGCTATAGCTGAAATCGCTCTCAACACCCTAAAAGGGAACATCCCGCTTTCACAAAACCAGATAAAGGTTTTAAAAGGGAAGCGTCACGCTATAAAAAGACTGTGTGATAAAAGATTAACCCTTAAGAAAAAAAAGAAGCAGTTGGTGAAACAATCGGGCGGATTTATAGGGCCCTTGTTAAGTTTTGCTATACCGTTGATAACAGGTCTTCTGACAAACCGCTGAAAAATGTACCTGGTTCCTAGTCAACAACTCGAGCGCATGAGAAACCCCATAGATCGGGAAGAAAATATTAGAACCTCAACCATACATAGGTTAGACGAGGAAATGAAAAACATACTGCAGAGCCCTGGTATGTCTGACCATGAAAATGTTAAACGTTACTCAGAAGTGTTACAACGCTATCTCGTGTTGAGCAAAGGGATATGGAAAAAGAAAAGCTAAATGTGTATCTATAGGGACCGGTTGATGCTACAACAACCCCCTCTCCAGAAAATAATATACCTCCCGACTCTGTGGTTCAAGAAGTGTTAAACAGCATCAATACGCACTATAGGAAAAATGCCGAAGTCCTGCTTAACAAACTGTCAAAAAACAAAAGTGTTGCATCCTGGGAGGGAAATGGTATACCAAGGAAAACCTATCAGTGGTTCTAACCTGCTCAACCTCGTTCGCAGTGTTATACAGACCCATGCTCTTTCAGAGCAAAAAAGGACCCTAGGCTGGGGGGAGTTCATGCAAACCCTAGCTGAATTAAATATGTCTTCCTCGGTTGTGGGTAACGCAGCCAACAGAGATGTACTGTTACGCCTCAAGGAGAACCCAGCTATGAAGGTTCCTGAACTATATACGAAACCTGCCAAGACCAAAGAACTCCTGCCTCATAAAAGACGTAAATTATTACCCAGTTACCAGTGGCTGAGTGTATAAAAACATATCTTCAATAAAATAATGCTTTTTAAAAATGAAAATAAAAGACTGCAGACATTTTGATTTTAAGGTTTACTTTTTTTTATTTAGAAACAGCATGACATTCATGGTAGGAAATACAGCCCTTGGGAGTATGAAAACGGGTTTTGAAAAGGTCTACACAAGACCTTTTTTTATTTTTTACAAATTTCAGTAGCATTTCATCATTTTGCATTAAATCTTCAGAATACATTTCTAAAATATTTTTAAAAGGTTGCCCTCTACAGCGATGATGTAAAAAAAACACACAGTGATAGCCACAGGCCTCAGACAGTGGGTGCTGTAACTGTCTGTTATGATATAATATGGCCTTACAGTATTAAAAAGTTCATAATGCTGTTAGGAAAGAATAAACTATCCGGTGGTTGTCCGTAAAAATGAAAAAATTCTCCTGTCCCGTCCCCCGTCACATAGAGGGCCAACCATTGTTCACCCGGTAGGTTGTGTGGGTGTGTATTCACGACAATTCCCACGGGTTTCCTTGATATTTCTAATCTTGTTAACCAGTCACTGGGCAGTACATCTAAAAAAGATTCTGCATCATCATCCATATGCAGTAGTTGTGGGAGAAGTGCAGCCAGGAAATCAACCAAGTCACAGGCTTCCCGACCCTCAGATAACCCAAGCAGCCGAAAATTGTTCCTCCTGGCATGGTTATCAGCGGCCTCCAGCGCCCGCTCATGCGTAGCGATGCACGAGGTTTGCTGGAACAGTTGCTTGATCAAAGACTCAGTCACCGACGTTCGTTTATCCAGGAGATCCGATTTCACTTGTGCCGCGGCAAACTCTTCTTTCATGCAGGTAATATCCGCTCTCAGATCCGTAATGTCCTGCTTAGTATCCACGAGTAGTTCTCTAATGGATCGCAGCTCATCCAAAATGGTGGTGGCAGTGGCGGCAGCGTTGTCAGATTTTAAGAATCCAGTTTTCACTGGGGACGGTGGCTCCGCGCTTTTCCATTTGGACGGTTTATTTGATGCCATATTAGCAGCGCGTTAGGGGAAATTTGCCGCAGACAAGTAGCAGAAAGATGCTTTAATGATTCAATATCAGGACTCACCGCCGGAGCTCATGCTTATGGCGTCTTATCCCATCGGGCTCACTAGCGCTTCCCAAATAATATACTTTTCAGATGTTTTGAGTTTATCGATGGGGGTCATAAAACATAAGTGTATGTCGTCACCGCTTAAGGGTTCACGGCATAGCTTACACATCCTACCCTTACATTTATGTTTCTCATTCACATAGGACTCGCGTTTTGGACATAGTGTTTTAGATAAACACTCCACTTCTTTTTTCTGTGCCAGCTGCATATGTCTATCTAAACATTCTTTAGAGCGACAACACATCTTGCATTTAGGACATCTCTGCTGTACACTGACATTGTTCGAACAAAGACGACACCATAATGTATAGGAGTGGTCATGACTATAGGGCTTCTGGCAAAAAGTACAGAAATTACGCTCCCCTTAGAATTTTTTGACATTGGTTATGCCATAGAAATGATTGTCATGTAGCAATAAGAAAACCGTTTTAGGATACATGGGTTGATCTGATATTTTAAAACAACACCACGAGTTTGTATAAATCACAACTCTTATATTTATCTTTAAATGTTGTTCTATGGTTGCTACATCATCGAGCATAACTTTTTTATGTACCGACCACCCCAAATCATTATGTAGCTTTTCAGCACCTGTTAACAGCTCAGCATCTGTGAATTTTACGGGGGACATAAGTGCTGAAAGGCTACTGGCAAAACACAGGTTATTGCCTGTGTTATTCAAATCTATTAAATACATCCTTTTGTCTGCAAAATCTGGTTATACAGTATAGATTTTAATACCCTACGGGCCCCACCACCCTTGTTTCTTATTACAAGTACAACAACAAGTACAACAACACGGAATAAATCACAGACCTGTATTTCTCTGTGATGATCCAATAATTACTGATCTCCTTCCTGACAATTTTTTAAAATCCTTACACTAAACCACGAGGGAAAAAAAAGGAGGAGGATTAGCAATTGTTCTCAAAGAAGGATTCGAGTTCGAACTATTAGACTCCAAAACATCCAGCCAACTAGAAATCTTAGCCTGTAAAATCAGTAACATCCACTTAGAAGAATCCCTTTCTTGTATACTATTCTATGTCCCACCAAAAAGCTGGTCAAAAGCCAAAGAGGACTTCTGTGAATTTTACCTACATAATTCTATTAGTCCCTCCTACAATATTATCGCAGGAGACATAAATATACACCTAGATGAATAGGACAACACAGACACGAAAGAGTTCAAAAACTTCCTATCCCTACTTAATTACAACCTCCCTGCCCCCATACAAACACACGAAAAAAGGCCATCATCTAGATGTAGTAGCCATGTCCACAAAGGAAATCCCAGACCCCGTCAACTCCTTACCGGAAGGCACCTGGTGTCATGACATCTGGTTGGACCACTTCACTTATTACTTTAAGTTAATCTGGTCCCAATGAAAACATAAAACACGTCCGATAATAAAAAAAAGAACATCTCACAAGAGGCCACATTAACCCAGAAAACTACTGGTCACAATATGAACTTCAAGCAGAGATAAAGGAAGAAGTCGATTTCTGGGATCACTGGACCACTTCCAGCACCTGCATTTTAGATAAAATTGCACCTAAACATAATAGCAAAAGCAATGCAAATAAATATAACAATTGGTTTGACATCGAACTCCTAAAAATGAAACAGCTAGCCAGACGACTAGAAAGAATATGGAAAAAAAATAGAATTATCAGACCATAACAATTGGAGAGCTAATATAAAAACCTACAAACAACTGATAAAAGACAAACGTAAAGCATTCTACTCTACTAAAATCAATTCATCCTGCAATAGTTCACAAGGAGTCAATACAAAAGAGCTGTTCAATCTGATTACGAACTTATTTGACAACTCGCTACACTCTACCTACACACAACATTAAATTACCCTCTGTGAACGATTTAGCCCTGCACTTTGACTCAAAAATTAAAAACCTAAGAAACAATTGCTCAACAAAAGAACCTAGTGATCACCAAATAGCTAACACACAAGGAAATGAAACATCTGCAGATATGATCTGGAGTTCCTTTCAAGACATAGATTGGAATAACTATACCAAATTATATAACAAATACTCCAAATCATATTGCATCCTGGACTCATTTCCCCCAGAAATCATGAAAGCGGCACCACTTGAATTTAAACTATCACTACTGCACTACTTAGCCCATAACCTGAAAAATGGGAAATTCCTTACCAATAACGGTCACATAATAATAACTCCTATCCTAAAAAATAGTAAAGAATCCTCAGCTCTAGTAACCAACTATAGACCAATTGCTTCCATTCCACTTATCGTAAAAATCATGGAGGGATTGGTACACTCCCAATTGATGAAATATCTTGACTAGTTCTCACTCCTACATGAGACTCAATCCGGCTTTAGTACTCTTTTCAGCACGGAAACTGTAATTGTGGCTATCTTAGATAATTTGCATCTATTGTTAAGCAAAGGCCTCAATGCCCTGATCATGCAATTTGACATGAGCTCCGCCTTTGATCTAGTAGACCATGCAAAAATACTACAATGCCTAGATGCTATTGGCATCAGGGATGAAGTGCTAAACTGGTTTCATGGCTTCCTTCTATCCTGCACCTATCAGGTACGTTTTAATAGTGATCTCTCCAACACCTGGAGCAACCCATCCGGTGTACCGCAAAGGTCCCCGCTATCCCCATTGCTTTTCAACATCTACATGACCTCACTGGGCGTACAATTAACCCGGCTGGGGATAAAATTATTCAGTTATGCTGATGACTTTACGATCATCATCCCATTTGCCAACTCCATCTCGGAAACCATTCCCAAAGCATCAGAAGCCATAAACTTGATGGAGCACTGGATGACAGACTTCAAGCTCAAGCTCAATACAGAGAAGACAAAATTTTTTGTCGCTTCACCACACCCGCTTGACACCAAAACACCACTAGGCATCAACACGCTTAACTACCCCATACAGTCCACCATTAAAATACTGGGTGTAACTCTTGACCAATGCCTAACCATGAAAGACCAGGTGGACTCCTTAATCAAAAATGATTTTTTTCACCCTCTGGAAGCTTAAATCCATTAAATCATATTTTGACAACTCTGCATTCAGAATCCTGGTACAATCCCTCGTACTGAGTCAACTCGACTACTGTAACATCGCCTATTTAGCAATCTCCTAAAAGAATATGCGATGCTTACAATTAATGCAAAATGCTGCAGTCAGACTAATCTTCGGTCTAAAAAAATTTGATCACATGACACCATACTACAAACAGCTACACTGGCTGCCGTTGGAAGCTCATGTCAAGTTTAAGTTCACCTGCCTCTGCTTTAAAGTTCTTTATGGTCTAGCCCCTAAATACATAACTGACCTCTTCTTTTCAGCCAACAGACACAAGAGAAGCTCCCACTTGCACTTCATTTCTCCCCCGGTTAGAAGTTGCAAACTAAAAAACACCATGAATACCTTCTCTCATATCAAGCAGCTTTATGGGGTAAAGATCTAGAACAACTGCTCTCGCCCACCACTTACGAGGTATTCAGAAAGCGCCTCAAAACTCACCTGTTCCTGAAGTATCTAGACAGCTGACCTGTTCCTCTCTTTCCTCTCTATAATGGTTCTCTTGCCCTATCCCCCTCTTGTTTTCCCATCCCTTAAGTTCTCTCAACTTGTACTTCATTAATCTTTTGTAAACCGCATAGAACTTAATGGTACTGTGGTATATAAACTGTTGTTATTATTATTATTATTTAGCAACCTGGTCTAAGAAATCATCAGCATCTAGCGATTTTGGATTTAATTTACCAGAAAAAAAGGATTTATGAAAAAGTGATGAATGTAGATGCACTTGTACGTAGTCACCGGGCACAACTCTGTTGCTGACATCGTCAAGGATATGTTGAATGCCTTGGGTATTGCATTTTGAGCCTCAAGTAATAATGTTATCCTGTCTAAATTAATGAAACGAAATTCTTCTGAATAAAGTACACTATGAAACTTGTCAGTTTACGATCCCATCTTTTCACAAACTGGACATAGCTGAATCTTCAGAAGGACCTAATGCACCCTTATTTGACCCATCTTCTGACACCTTGCTGCTATCAGAATAATTATCAACTTCATAACATTCTCCTTCTTCTGTGCAGTCCGGCTCTGAGACGCTTTCGCTGTGTGTCTTTTTCCTGTTAGACTTTTCTGTCGGCTTCACAGTATCTGCTTGTGAATTTCTAACATTTTCTTGATCTACAATTAATAACATAGCATAACCGTTAATACTTTTTTCCCCTTTGAGGATCTGACTGTGCTTAACATTTTCTTCATCAACCATTATAAAAGTAATGACATTTTCTTTTACACTAGTCTCCTTGCAAAATCAGAATACTTACTATTTCATTTATCTTTTGGTTTCCTGTAAGCACCTTTGGGCTCTGGTTCCCCCGTCTAAGAAGCTTTTACTATGTGATCTTTTCCTGTTAGACTTTTCTGTCGGGTTCATAGAAACATAGAAACATAGAAATTGACGGCAGAAAAGGGCCGCGGCCCATCAAGTCTGCCCATACCAATGACCCACTCCCTGACTTTTACTCCTCTAGAGATCCCACGTGGATATCCCATTTTCTCTTAAAATCTGACACGTTGTTGGCCTCAATTACTTGCTGAGGTAGCTCGTTCCAATGATCGACCACCCTTTCGGTGAAGAAGTATTTCCTGGTATCACCATGAAATTTCCCTCCCTTGACTTTCAGCGAGTGCCCTCTGGTGACCGAGGGCCCTGTAAGACAGAAGATATCATCCTTCACCTCTATACGTCCCGTAATATACTTAAAGGTTTCAATCATGTCTCCCCTCTCTCTTCGTTCCTCCAGTGAGTACATCCGCAGTTTTTTTAGCCTTTCTTCATATGTGAGATCCCTGAGCCCCAAGACCATCTTGGTAGCCGTTCGCTGAACCGACTCAATTCTCAGCACATCTTTCCGGTAGTGTGGTCTCCAGAATTGAACACAATACTCCAGATGAGGTCTTACCATGGATCTGTACAGCGGCATTATGACTTCAGGTTTTCTGCTGACAAAACCCCTACGGATGCAGCCCAACATTTGTCTTGCCTTGGACGAAGCCTTCTCCACTTGATTGGCAGCCTTCATATCATCACTGATGATAACTCCTAGATCACGTTCCACCATGGTCCTGGTCAAGTTTTCACCATTTAGTGTATAAGTTCTGTGTGGATTTTTTTTCCCTAGGTGCATCACTTTACATTTTTTAGCATTGAAGCTTAACTGCCAAGTTGACGACCACTGTTCCAGCTGTCGTAGGTCTTGTGTCATATTGTCAGGCACACTGCTTTTACCTACTATGTTGCATAGTTTGGCGTCATCGGCAAACAGTGATACTTTTCCTCTGAGCCCTTGGGTCATATCTCCTATAAATAAATTGAATAGAATCGGCCCTAAGACGGAGCCCTGTGGTACTCCACTCGTCACGGCTGACGTTTTGGAGGGGGTACCGTTTACCATCACCCTTTGAAGTCTACCGCTTAGCCAATCCTTAACCCATGTAGTGAGTGTATCCCCTAATCCCATCGATTTTAGTTTGTTCAACAGCCTACGGTGTGGGACGCTATCAAAAGCTTTGCTGAAGTCCAAATATATCACATCCAGGGACTCCCCGGCATCCAGATGACTAGTCACCCAGTCAAAGAAGTCAATCAGATTTGATTGGCAGGACCTTCCCCTGGTAAATCCGTGTTGGTGTGGATCGCGTAGATTTTCTTCGTCTAGAATTCTGTCGAGTTTCTGTTTGATCAGTGTTTCCATGAGTTTACACACTATGGATGTGAGACTCACCGGTCTGTAATTTTCTGTTTCTGTTCTGCAGCCTTTTTTGTGTAGTGGAATTACGTTAGCCGTTTTCCAGTCCAGGGGTACTCTTCCCGTGCGCATGGAAAGATTGAAGAGCACTGATAGTGGTTCAGCCAGAACATCACACAGCTCTCTGAGCACCCTGGGGTGTAGATTTTCCCGATCTACAATTTATAACATAGCATAACCGTTAATACTTTTTCCCCCTTTGAGGATCTGACTGCCTAATATTTTTTTGATCAACCATTATAAAAGTAATGATATTTTATTTTAACCCTAGTCTCCTTACAAAAACCAGGATACCTACTATTTTGGCTTCCGGTATGGAACCAGTTGTTGGTAAGAACTTGTCGATGTAGAAGGGTGTTGGTTCTCAAGCCGTTTCTTGGTCTAATCATAATGTAAAAAAGAATGTTTTGTAGATGCTGGTTGTTTTTTTTAAAAAACCAACATATGTGCCAGATAATACAATTTGTCACTTACTGTTTAACATTTTCTGTTGTCTTTTTCTGATAAGAGATAGTTTATTTCTACCATCAGATCCCCGTTCCTGTTTTAAATGCAATGATAGATTCAGAGACAGAAAAAATGATATCCCTAAAACCAAAAATAAATGCCCCTTTTCTACTCACCATGTTAGTGATTGATGTATCCAAGATCCAGTGTAACATCCACAAAAACCAGAACGCTTGCTGGTCTTGTCACAGTGTATTTTTTATACACTTACAACCCTCTATAGAAGTTATCCATTCACAAAGGCTTTATTGTATGTCTTTTTTCAGTTCAAAAGTTTTATTGGTTTTACAATAAAGCAAAAAAGGCATACAAAAAGATCCAATGATGTATAATACAAAATTAATTAACAGCCAATATGTAACACAAATACATCCAAAGATCAAAGAACAAGAAAAATGTAAGGGAAAGGGAGAAGGGAAAAAAAAAAAAAAAGGCAGAAAGGAGAAACATGACTTATCAATCAACTATATTCGGTATGGTAATATAACAAAGAGTCATGAAAATAATATTAATACTGGTAGTCCAACCTGGATGTCAATAGAATGAGACGATTAACAGGTATCAGTAGAAAAAGCAGTTGAAAAGAGAAAGAATAAGATAACAGTGACACAGATGGTTAATCATGTTTTGATGTTATTTATCCTGAATTTTGGTATGGCGATATAGAATATTCCAGTAGCGGGGACCACATTTTGTTGAAACGGACCAATGCTTGAGATCGTTCTGCAGCTATGCGCTCATATTTGGCTATCAAGCATACTGAATTCTACCAAGTGTTGCGCTCTGCAGCCGTCAAATTTTTCCAATTGGATAAAATGATTTTTACTGCTAATAGTAGTAATAAATGGAGTAAGTTATTAGCATCATCAGAGAGCCCTAAACAACCAAGTTCATCTCCAAGAATCAGTATGGAATAATTAAGAGGCGATGATATTTGTAATATCTTACAGATGTCAGACCAAACTGTCCTCCAAAAATCATGCAACAGAGGGCACTCAAGCAGCATATGTCTCAGGGATCCAGTGTCTCGACTGCAAGACGGTATACATTAAAAGATGCTCAAATGAGAATTAAGGAGGAGTCTATGAAGGCAGCCTTAGTAATAGGTCACGCTGACACATATATGTCATTACCTTTTACTGAGTCCATGAGAAATAAAATTATTAAGCATGCTGCACCGGCATACAAACAGGTAATGATAACTTTGTTGATCAATCAAATAGACAGGACTATTTTGGAAGCCTTAGAAGCGGTCCGACAGTTAGGAGATCGGGGGGACTGGGGACCTCAAAATACTTTTGATAAAAAGAGAACAGGACAATCCAATTCAAACAGGGCTAAGCGGGTGTCTCGGAGGAATATGTTTTTGGCATTAATAAAATTTATCCTGATTTAAAAGGGTGGAAGTGTTTGGAGGATCAATAATGTGAATGCCGAGCCTCAGTGTGTGCCTGGACCAAATTAGAACAGCGTCCGCAGGTAGAGATAAATATTTAGTAGAAACCTGGGGAGCAACAAGTACAAGCTGTAGTGGACGCTGGGGTGTAGGAATATAAATAACAGGATTGGGGGGAAAATTATACAAGCAGGAAGAAAAATTTTACATATTTTAAAATTGGACAATTACCAATTTGGGATTAATCTATGGGATTCCTTGCCAGATATCCAAAAAAGGGTTAACATGATAGCTTTCCGATGGAATCTATAGTTTTGGTAAATTGCCAGACATTCCTATGAGATCAGTAGTGGTGGGGAAACCAATAGTAGTACCGATCTCCACAAAAAATTGTAAACATGAACCAATGCATTTTTTACTATTCCTATAGTGGAGCAATGTCCAGAACCATTTACATCCACTTGGCAAGGGAGGCAATATACATATACCAGATTACCACAAAAAATACTTACAAATGCCGAGAGGTGATAGAGAAAGCTAAACTTCTCTTCTCCCCAAAGTAAAAAACAGACTTGGGCCTTTTTGGATTTTGGAGGCAACATATTTCACATCTGGGGTAACATATGGGGTAGGTTGGACAATAAAAAAGTAGAAGTTGGACAATAAAAAAGTAGACTTTTATAATGAATAAAGTTTTGTTAGATAGTATAAGGAAGTTGCACTCCAAGTAATTTTGCAAATGTGTCTTTTACCTCAAACACTAACATTGTGAACCACTGTACCTGCACGTAAACCTCTCTTATATGTTTTATAGATTAAAGCGTCCCTGCTTGAATTTTTATGATTGTGTGACAGAGCTTTGAAATGGAAGAAAATAGAAAAGAAGACCAGTAAAACTATATAGAGCAATTAACTTAAATTTCTATCTCTCTTTTAGAAGCTTAGTATCCAGACATGGTCCGGAGAACCAATTTCACTGTGCCACATTTAAAATACTTCCAGCAATGTGACCTGATAGTGGGAATCCAATGGATACCACATTTGTTTGTGACTCTTTTGATTAATAGTGTGCTTATTTACAGATTAAATTCAACCCTGAATCATTACCGATGGAAGAAAGCATGCCGGAGCTCTGTGTTTGTCTGTTTCTGTTATGTATTGTCTGTTTTAGCTTAAGGGGTACCCCAACATTGCACATTGGCCATTTCCAGAGTTTATTCCACCCCTTCTATTAGTCCAAATGGTACCCTATCCCTTTCCAAAAAAGATTCCCCCACATACCAGAAAGTATCTTATGAAAACCATGCTCACAATGATTTTATGCTATGGCTCACAGGTAATCGAGGCCAGCAGCGTGCCAGATTTTAGGAATAAATGGGACGCCCATGTAGGATCCCTACGTGGGTCAGGGCAAAACATTGGCTAATCTTAAGGGCAAAGGGTCTATAGAGTGGGCAGACTTGATGGGCCTTGGCCCTTTTCTGCCGTCATCTTTCTATGTTTCTATGTTTCTATACAGCCCAATGATAATTTAGTTAGGGGTTATATTATAAAAGGATATCTGAAGAGAAATAATTAGAAAGCTTTATACCTGGTAAAATGGTGTTCATTGGTATTTGATATTTGCTAAATAAAATAAAAAATGGTCTCTCTTTATTTAACTTACCAGGTATAAACAGTGCAGTGCACATCTCTGACATAAGTTATTTTGGTATCACATTCTGTACGTGTGTATGGTCTCTCTTAAATGACATAATAATTATGTCCAGAACAAAAAAAGGTGTATTTTCTGAATGTCCTACAGAATACCTTTAAGTGCATTAGTGTTGTTTCTCTCATCTCACACAAATACTATCTTACACACAAGTATTGTGTCAAATGTTATCACATTCTGTACGTGTGTATGGTCTCTCTTAAATGACATAATAATTATGTCCAGAACATAAAAGGTGTATTTTCTGAATGTCCTACAGAATACCTTTAAGTGCATTAGTGTTGTTCCTCTCATCTCACACAAATACTATCTTACACACAAGTATTGTGTCAAATGTTATCACATTCTGTACGTGTGTATGGTCTCTCTTAAATGACATAATAATTATGTCCAGAACATAAAAAGGTGTATTTTCTGAATGTCCTACAGAAGACCTTTAAGTGCATTAGTATTATTTCTCTCATCTCACACAAATACTACTTTACACACAAGTATTGTGTCACATGTTCTCACCTTCTGTACATAAAGTGGTTTTTCTCCTTTTTCTCTTATCTTCTCTTTTACCACTAGGGGTGTTTATTGTAACTAAAACATTGAAGCTAAACAGTCATGAGGAAATATTTTCCTTGAAAAATCACGTACTGGGAAATGTTATTCCATATAGACTTTCATCCTTTTGTGATAAAATTGGTCAGCTCTGCTCTCTCATTCTGATGATTTGGCTAACATGCTGGGTTAAGAGAAAATTTCACCAGATCGAGAAGATGATGACACGCAACCAGACATACAGTGCCATGAAGCTATTATGTGGCACCGACTTGGGAATAGAAGTGAGCCTATATCCTGCCACTTCACATTAGGGCTGGTCTCTGGAGGCGGTGCTCGTGAATCTTACATGAGTGAAGGTATGTGAGTGGCATAGCAAGCCTATTGAAACTGGAGCATAGCCAGACCCTAACCAAAGCTGCTAAGAAAAACGGGATACCAGATAACTGCAGTGATCGATGGTGAATATGAAGCTACCCTAAATGTATGTAAGCCATGAGTAAGAGCACAAATATAATATTAATAAGATTATTAATTTCCATGATTCCCTATACGTGATACTTTCAAGTAAAATGCCTAATTAGCAAGAAATATTAGGGAATGCAAGAATACCAAGTTTAGCACATAAGGAAATAATTGATGACTATTGTTTCTGACATACTGGCTGGCAAACAAGCATATTTTGGCTCCAGAGTAGCAGATGTATTTAGATGGGAAGGTGAATAGGTGCCAAATACTGTACATAATTATGAGCTATGATCAGTTAATGTTACATGTCGTTAATGATATCACAAAGAATTAACTTTATCGCATTGATTTAAAACCACATCACATTCTGTACCCTTAGATAGAAAATGGTGTAATTTTGAAATGAAACAATGTGTCCTTTTACGGGGATGCCTTTGACATTGGGACCCCAATTAGGGTTTCCCCTTTTTCATGGGCAACAAATAGATGAACAAAATAAAACAAACGTGTCATTCTATGAACCATGTTCTTTATAAAAATGTTTTTGTTGCTAGCAGTACTGTTAAACTTGTGATTCATGCTATTCAAGCTCCCTTTTCAGTATGTGTATAGCAAATGTAAATATTAATTTTTCTTTTACCGATGTATTTTATTGCCATCTATAAAGAAAGCCATGCAAAATAATTGTGAAAAACAGACTTGAGTATCCAAGGGTGGAATGTTATGCCTCCGCATATTACTGATATGTTCAGAATATTATATGTCTCCTCAAGTCTGCTTACCTGAACTCCTGAACCTTAGTGTTACCTTGACAACATCAAATGCTTTACTAAGAACCCAGCAGGTTTTCCCTGACTTCAGTTGCCTGCGTACCGCTCAAATAACATCAGTAAGGACAGACCTGGGTGTTATCAAAACAGAGAACAAAAGAGCAAGACCAGTCCCTGCAACACCTCATTAACGCCAGATGGGACCTGAATGTTATCCAAACAAAGGAACTGGCCAGGGGGGTAACTGAAATTCAGCATGCTACCGACATGAATCCACAAGTCTGTTTATCTGACATTCTGACCTTCTTGACCTGAATGTTGCCTACATCACATCAAAGAAAGAGTGAAACCAGATGAGAAGCCGGTTTACTTCAACACCTCCTTATGACATTCTGAATACCTCCTGGGTAGCATCAAAGAGGACAGGGAAAACAAGTATCTGACCTCCTTGAACTATGTGTTGTCAAAACAAATAACAAAGGACCAGTACCAACTGTCTTACTAAGAGGGCAGCAGTTTTTCTCTATAAAAGAGAAAAACTCAGCCCATAGAATTAGAATCCAAGACGTCTCAACGAGGTCTAAAGGGGCAGTCTCCCGTGTCCTACTCGCCTATCCATTGAGGGATTCCGAATGGTGAAGGGAGGGTTTACGTGAGATACGGTGATGATATTTTATTCTTATATATATATATATAAGTATAATAAAGTGTTATTGTTTATGTTTGATATTGTCTGTGTGCTTTCCTGAGTGTCACTGATCATCCCACTTGTCAGAAATTAGTGGCGGAACAGCTAATTTCTGAGGTGTCCAATATGCTCAGTGCATCAAGAAGAAAAACGTCTGTCTCTATGTGGATAATTGACATATTTTCAAAATTCTGGCCCAAATATTAGGCCATACATCAGAAGCAATTTCCACATCTATATCTCGTGACCAGTTGTCCTCAAGGGCTGTAAGTTGATGAGTTTTCCCTCATCTAATCCATTGATACCACTCAGAAACTGCTTTACGGTGTTGCGACACTGTGGAGCTAACTTGAAGGATATCCGGTGTTTCAGCTACCAAGGTCTTATTTTTTAATACCAGTTTTAATGAGTGTTGTAACTGTAGCCATTGATAGTGGCACGTGATTGGTAATTTGTAGATCGATGCCAACTTATGAAAAGGGAACCATTCATTCCTATTCAATAATTGATGGATTCTCCATATGCCTGCTTGTTGCCATCGTCTCCAGGCAAAAGAGGTATTCTGTATTTTGATATCAGAGTTATGCCAGATAGGCGCATGAAGAGTCGACAGCAAAGGAACTTGTAATGAACTTTCAATAATATGTACGACTTGTTTCATGGAGGTGAGTATATGATCAGTATCACTTGTTGGTTTGCCTTTCTTGAGGAAAGGTAGTGAAGGTAAGGAGAAAAGGCCATATTTTTCTTCTTCAAACTGGCACCAGGTAGTTTTGAGATCGTGCCTGACATCATATAGCAACCACCGAACCGCTTGCCTCATAAGGAAGGCGCAGTGATAATCGTAAAAGTCCGGAAAATGTACTCCTCCGTCTACTTTCTTATTCTTCAATTTTTTCAAGGCAATCCTCGGGGTACTTTTTTTCCAAAGAAAGTGTGATAATGCCCTGTCTATCTTCTTATAAAAGGAAGCTGGAAGGAAGAAAGGAAGCATACTTAAAGTGTATGTAATCTTTGGTGTGAGAGTCATCTTGATGGCTTCTAATCTCCCCCACCAAGTTAGATTCAGAAGCGACCACTGAAGAGTAAGGGATTGAATAATTTTCAATATGTGGGACATATTTAGTTCTATCGTTTGATCTATAGTGCTTCCAAATTGTACACCGAGATATTTTAATTTCTGAGGCGACCACTGGAAGTCGAAGGCTGCAACATCAGATTTCAGGGTGAAATTATTTAAGGACATAAGTTCCGTTTTAGAGGTATTAAGTTTGTAACCAGATTCCCGTGCATACTTCTCAATGGTTGATATTAAAGATGACAAGGAGGTAGGAGATGTGTATAATAGAACATCATCTGCATAAGCAGAATATTTAACTTCAGTTGAACCACACTTAATTCCAACTATGTCTGGGTTATGTTGTATGGCAAGTAAAAGAGGTTCTAGCGCTATATTAAAGAGTAATGGTGATAAAGGACATCCTTGCCTTGTACCTCTCGTAGGATGGAATGAAATGGAATATGTCCCATTAATTCGCACATTGGTTGTGGGAGCAGTATACAAAACTCTGACCATTTTAATGAATTCTTGTCCAAATCCAAACCACTGTAAAGTATCAAACATAAAGTCCCATTCTACCCTATCGAATGCTTTCTCTGCATCTAATGCCAAGGCGAGCATCGCTTCATTATTATGATTCGCATATTGGATTGCATTGGCAAACATCCTGGTGTTATCACTTGAAAGTCTACCTGTCAGAAAGCCATTTTGTTCTTTCCCAATCAATTTATGCAGTATGTGTTGCAATCTAGTGGCCAGAATCTTAGCATAAATCTTGGCGTCCACATTAATTAATGATAGGGGCTGATAATTAGATACATATAGTGGATCTTTTCCCGGCTTGGGTAGAACAATTATGCTTGCTTCGGTGAAAGAACCTGATGTACTGCCAGACTCAATAAGATGTTCATATAAGGCGAGTAGATGAGGTAACAACAAATCCTGAAAGGTACTGTAAAATTCAGAGGTTAGGCTATCCGGTCCAGGAGATTTTTTTTTTAGCCATAGATTTGAGTGCAAGCTGAATATCATCTATCGAGATGTGTATGGCTAGAGCATTATTATCTTCTGTTGAGATAGTATTGTGCGGCAGGGTATCATTCAAAATAGTCGAAGATGATACTTAAGTTCTCTCAAACAGGATAGATTTATCATCGGTATGTACACCTTGTCCACAGGTTTCTGTGATCGTGAAGATCCGCCACTTCCCTACAAAAAAAAAAAGAAATATATTTTCCTTTTTAAAACACATGAACACATTCAGCTTCATAAACCCTTCAACACCGACCCCTGGCAATGAAAAGTGTGTGTGTCTCTCTCTCTCTCTTACCGTGGAAGATCCTAGATTTTCCAACATGTCTGTCGCTTCGGTGTCAGCTGCGGCTTCATAAAATTCAATATCCAAAGTATTATCCTCTGGTAGTTCATAGCCTGCATCTTCATTTTCTGTGTCCGAATCATATAGCTTTTGAGCGTCTGGAAACTCTTGTATTTCAGAAGCTGTTAATTCGTGCTCCCCGGTATCTGCCGTCGCGTCAATCAATTTTTCAGCCGGTGGGTAACCCTCTTTGCATTACAGTCTTTAAGAAAGTAATGAGACCTCTTGCTAGGCCTTTATTCAGTTACCTGTGTGTTAAAGAGGTCCATGTTTTCTTTGTCTGATTCATACAGTTTTTTGTCATCGGGTAACCCTCTTTTTCTACATCACAGTCTTTAAGAAAGTAACTCAATCTATGCGCTTTTGTGGCAGTCATTTTGTTTGATGGCTTGTGAACCTTTATTTTTGTTGCTAACAGCTGTGAGAACTTTTATTTCTGATGTTAACAGCTGTTTATTAAAGATCTAAGACATACGTTACTATGACAACACCAGGGGGCCGGGACATGTTCAGACAGGTTTAAACACACCTCCCCCTCTCCCCTTGGCTTTATCAGGGGGGCTGCAAGAAGGATGAACCAATGAGCTATGAAATACTGCCACATTTTGGATTTTAAAGTCCTGTTAAATCTTTCCACTACAGCTGCTTTAACATCATTATGGGTCACAAAATGGCTAACACCTTTTTGTTGTAATAAATTCTTCAGAGACTTATTTAAAAATTCTTTACCCTTGTCTGTTTGAAGTTTTTCAGGTGTACGCCCTAAATTGAATATTGTTTCAAAGGATTTGGTAACTTCGTGACCGGTTTTTGTTTTTAAACTCATGACCGATGCATATTTTGACAGGATATTTATTACCGTTAAGATGTATTTGTAACCGTTGTTATAACGGGCAAAGGCTGACATGCCGACTAAGTCATTTTGCCACTAGCTGTCAACTTATGACACCATTGTTTTATTTCTTTTAAAATGGATTCAAGCCGGTCTGTGTAAATTGTATGCGTTTTGACCAGTGACCCAGTCCACTACGTCTTTTCTCCGGACTGTAATATCGCTCTTTTTAGCCGCTTGAAGTGGAGGGTTGATGCCTCCATAGCTTCCTGCCGCGTATGGATCATAATAAATTTGCTTCAATAAAGATTATTTCATGTTCCATTCAGCTCTGACAATTTAGCTCTAAATAAAAAAAATAGGTCTTAAAACTCTGCCTTTTATCAGAGCTTTTAGGTGACAGTTTTTTTTTTTTTCAGATTGTTAAAGACATAAGAACATAAGCAGTGCCTCCGCCGGGTCAGACCACAGGTCCATCCTGCCCAGCAGTCCGCTCCCGCGGCGGCCCAAACAGGTCACGACCTGTCAGAATCATCAGAAGGGGCTCCCTTGCCACCTTGGCTTCCCATTTAAGTCCTGCCTTCCTATCGAAGCCCTAGCCCTCCGGTCTTTCACATGCACGACCTGGTTGGTTTTTACTCATTACCTGGTTAACTTTCTATACTTGTGTTACATCCCAGCTCCTCCTTCAGTATCCCATGATCCCTTTATCCCTCAGGAATCCGTCCAATCCCTGTTTGAATCCCTGGACCGTACTCTGCCTGATCACTTCCTCCGGTAATGCATTCCAAGTGTCCACGACCCTCTGGGTGAAAAAAAACTTCCTTGCGTTTGTTTTGAACCTATCTCCCTTCAGTTTCTCAGAATGCCCCCTCGTATTTGCTATCCCCTTCAGTCTGAAGAATCTGTCCCTATCCACCCTCTCTATGCCCCTCATGATCTTGAAGGTTTCTATCATATCTCCCCTGAGCCTCCTTTTCTCCAGAGAGAAGAGCCCCAGCCTATCCAGCCTCTCGGCATATGGGCAGTGTTCCAGCCCTCTTACCATTCTCGTTGCTCTCCTTTGTACTCTTTCAAGTACCGCCATGTCCTTCTTGAGGTGCGGCGACCAATACTGAACGCAGTATTCCAGATGTGGGCGCACCATCGCTCGATACAGTGGCATGATGACTTCCTGTGTTCTGGTTGTTATGCCCTTCTTTATGATGCCCAGCATCCTGTTGGCTTTTTTCGAGGCTGCCGCGCACTGTGCAGATGGCTTCAGTGATGCATCTACCAGCACACCTAAGTCTCTCTCGAGTCTGCTGTCTCCCAACAATACCCCCCCCAATTTGTAGCTGAACAGCGGGTTCTTTTTCCCTATATGCATGACCTTGCATTTGTCCACGTTGAAGCGCATTTGCCATTTGTTTGCCCAGTCTTCCAGCTTGTCCAGGTCCCTTTGCAGGTCCTCACACTCCTCCCTGGTCCTAACTCTGCCGCACAGTTTGGTATCGTCTGCGAATTTTATAACCTCACACTTTACCTCCCTTTCCAGGTCATTGATGAATATATTAAAGAGTAACGGCCCCAGCACCGATCCCTGTGGCACACCGCTCGTGACTCCCCGCCAGTCAGAATATTGACCCTTTACTCCGACCCTCTGCAGTCTACCTGACAACCAGTGCTTGATCCATCTGTGCACATCCCCTCCCACCCCGTGGCTCCACAGCTTCTTAAGTAGCCTTTCATGTGGCACCTTGTCGAAAGCCTTTTGAAAATCGAGGTAAATGATGTCTATGGGCTCCCCATTGTCCACCCGACTGCTTATTCCCTCAAAGAAGTACAGAAGGTTGGTTAGGCATGATCTTCCCTTGCAGAATCCGTGCTGGCTTGTTCTCAGTAGGCCATTCCTCTCGATGTGCTCGCAAATGCCGTCCTTGATCATAGCTTCCACCATCTTCCCTATAATTGAAGTCAGGCTCACCGGCCTGTAGTTCCCGGGGTCACCCCTCGATCCCTTCTTGAAGATAGGTGTGACATTTGCCACTTTCCAGTCCTCTGGTACCTCACCAGTTTTCAAGGATAGGTTGCAAACATGTTGGATTGTGCCCGCTATTTTCTGTCTTAGTTCCTTCAGAACCCTTGGGTGGATCCCGTCCGGGCCCGGTGATTTGCCACATTTTAATCTGTCTATCTGTTTGAGGACATCCTCCTTACTTACCTCTATGTGCTCTAATTTTTCAGCCTGTTTCCCACTCATGAGCTCCTCTGAGTCCGGTATATTAGTTGTGTCTTCGCTCGTGAAAACCGACGAGAAGAACGTGTTCAACCTCTCAGCTACCTCTTTATCCTCCTTAATCACTCCCTTCCTGTCCCCATCGTCCAACGGCCCCACCTCATCTCTCGCTGGTCGCTTTCCCTTAACGTAACTGAAGAATGCCTTGAAGTTTTTCGTCTCCCTGGCCAGCCCCTCTTCGTATTTCCCCTTTGCTTTTTTTACCTCTCGGTGGCATTCCTTTTGGCATTTTCTATGCGTCTGGTGATTTTCCTCTGTTGGGTCCTTTTTCCACCTCCGGAAAGATACTTTTTTGTCCTTTATCGCCCTTTTTACTTCTGTTGACATCCAAACCGGGTCCTTTGATCGTTTGTTCTTGCAGCCTTTCCTGAAATTGGGGACGTACATTCTCTGTGCTTTCTGCAGGGTGTCCCTGAATAGTCTCCATCCTAAAGATGTTTCTGAGCTTCCTCCCCACCATTTCCCTCATAGCAGCATAGTTCCCTTTCTTGAAGTTCAGCGCAGTTGTTGCAGTCCTCCTAACCACGGGTGTCCCTCTTTCTAGTGTGAATCTAATCATGTTGTGATCACTGTTGCCTAGTGGTCCTCCCACTTCTACCCCTCTCGCTGGCCCCCCTAATCCGTTTAGGATGAGGTCAAGAGTAGCACCCCCTCGCGTCGGTTCTTTGACTAGTTGCTCCATGAAGCAGTCTTTCACCGCTTCTACAAATCCTGTCTCCCTAGTGCAGTTGGAGTGACCCGTACTCCAATCTATCCCCGGGTAGTTGAAGTCCCCCATCACTGTTACACTTCCAGTCCTGCACTCCTGTCTCAATTCCGCTTCCAAGTCATGTCCGACTCCCTCTGGTATGCCAGGTGGTCGATAGTACAGCCCCAGTTTTATGGCCGCACCCTTGTTTCTCGGTAATTTGACCCATAGCGATTCCAGCCCCTCTGTCTTCGTTGCCATATCCATCCCGATCGAGTGGATAGAGTCCTTTATATATAGTGCTATGCCTCCCCCCTTCTTGTGGGTCCTGTCCCTCCTATAGAGCTTGTACCCCGGCAGCGCTACATCCCATTGGTTTTCCTCTGTCCACCAGGTTTCTACAATTCCAATTATATCCAGGTCCTCCTCCCTGGTCACGACTTCTAGTTCACCCATCTTGGCCGTGAGGCTTCTTGCATTTGCGTATAAGCACCGCAGGTCCCGTCGTTTTTCTTCCACCTCTGCATTTATCTGGGCCACTTGCCCTTGGATTTCTGGCAATTTTCCCGCTCTCTGCGCTTCTGCTTTGCCCTCAGCCTTTACCCTCTTAGCTTTCAGTTTCCCCACATTCCTGCCACCCCACTTCCCCGCTTTTCCTCTGGGATTTCTAGCCCTACCGGCCCCCTCCTGGGCTATCACCCCCTTGAGCCTCTGTTTGATCCCCCTCGCCTTGTGGTACCTCTATATTACTCTCGTCTTTCGCCCTCATGCCACCCAGTCCCCCTGTGTCCCCATGCCCCTTAGTCTTCTCCCAGCAAGCTCCCTTTACCTGATGTTTCCCTCGCTGTCTGATTTTGAGATCTTCTGGTCCCTCTGCTTCCTCCCTGCAGTCAGCCCGTTCAGCATCTGTTCTGGATACTGTTGTCCGAAGCGTCAACATGAGATCAGCTGTCGGCTTTCCCCCTCTCCTCAGTTTAAAGCTCTCTCGATCTCCTTCCTCACATTGGCTGCCAGTAGTCTGGTTCCCGCTGTGCTCAGGTGCAGGCCGTCCCGCCGGTAGAGCTTGCTCTTTCCCCAGAAGGACGTCCAGTTCCTCACAAAGCGGAAGCCCTCCTCCTGGCACCATCTCCTCAACCATGCATTTACAGCTTGGAGGTCTGCCTGCCTCTTTGCATCTGCTCTCGGTACAGGCAGGATCTCCGAGAATGCTATCCTCCATGTGCCCCGCTTCAGCTTTCGTCCCAGGACCCTGAACTGGTCAGTCAGTGCGTCCATGCTGAAGTTCCTCCGGCTCACATCGTTTGTTCCGACATGGATTATTACCGCAGTCTCCTCTGCCTCTGCTCCATCCAGGATCCTCTCGATCCTATCAGTGATGTCTCGTGTCTTGGCCCCTGGGAGACAAGTCACTAGCCGGTCCTCCCTTCCTCCTGCTACGTGACTGTCTACCTCTCTCAAGATCGAGTCTCCCACCACAATAGCAGACTTTCCTTTCCTCAGCAACCTCCTCTGCCTCAGGTCCGTGTCCTCGGTGTAGTGTGGTGTCTCTCCCTCGGGGTCCTGGTGAGTCACGGTCTCCTCCTCTTGCGTGGTCCCTCCGCTAGGTCCTTCCCCGGTGTCGCCTTGTGGATCCTGGGTCTCGTCTGCCGACATCCGTCTGCGCTGCTGCTGATCCCGTTCCTCCACTGTCCTATAGGCCTCCTCGATGAATCTCTCGAGGTCCCTCACCTGGTCCACAATGGGGGCTGCTCCGTCTGCGTTCTGGGTAGACCAGCTCGTCTCCTCTGTGGTGCGCAGTTCCTCCAGTCCCTCTAGTTCCTGGACCTTGACCCTCAATCTGTCGACCTCCATCCTCAGGCTTTCCAGTTCCTGACACCGACTGCATATGTACTCCCGCCTTCCCGAAGGGAGGTAGTCGTACATATTGCACTCTGTGCAGTATACCGGAAAGTACCTCTGGGATCCTGGGTCCTCCATCGCTCTCGGAAAGTGCTGGTGTGCTCCTGCAGAGAGAAAAGAGAAAGAAGGTGATTTATTGGTGTTTCTGCCTCCCTCGCAAGGCTCCTTCGCAAAGGCGCTCTCGCTAAGGCGAGCGCCTTTGCCGCTCGCCTTCGCCGCGCGCCGAACGGCCGCGCGCCGTTGGCTCGCCCCTTTTTAAGGGGGAGCCCGGGCGCTGACGCTGCCTCTGACGCGGTGGGGTGGGCGGAGCTTACTCTCGCCGCTACCCCCGCTGGATCGCCTGCCTGCCCGCCTCCGCCCGACTCTGTTGGCCTCTCCGCCGCTCCTCCGAGCCCCTGCCGCTGTCCTCAGTCAGAGAAGCAGCCGCGCTCGGCTCGACCCCTTTTAAGGGGGAGCCCGGGCGCTGACGCTGCCTCTGACGCGGTGGGGTGGGCGGAGCTTACTCTCGCCGCTACCCCCGCTGGATCGCCTGCCTGCCCGCCTCCGCCCGACTCTGTTGGCCTCTCCGCCGCTCCTCCGAGCCCCTGCCGCTGTCCTCAGTCAGAGAAGCAGCCGCGCTCGGCTCGACCCCTTTTAAGGGGGAGCCCGGGCGCTGACGCTGCCTCTGACGCGGTGGGGTGGGCGGAGCTTACTCTCGCCGCTACCCCCGCTGGATCGCCTGCCTGCCCGCCTCCGCCCGACTCTGTTGGCCTCTCCGCCGCTCCTCCGAGCCCCTGCCGCTGTCCTCAGTCAGAGAAGCAGCCGCGCTCGGCTCGACCCCTTTTAAGGGGGAGCCCGGGCGCTGACGCTGCCTCTGACGCGGTGGGGTGGGCGGAGCTTACTCTCGCCGCTACCCCCGCTGGATCGCCTGCCTGCCCGCCTCCGCCCGACTCTGTTGGCCTCTCCGCCGCTCCTCCGAGCCCCTGCCGCTGTCCTCAGACAACATCAGGGGGGCCGGGACATGTTTAAACACACCTCCCCCTCTCCCCCCTTGGCTTTATCAGTGGGCTGCAAGGGGCTTATCAGCTGTTATCATGACAACCGGGGGCTGCCCATTAACCATTAACTCAGAAATCCTGCTGAAAGTGTGTTAAAAACCAGGAAAGAAAAAAATGCAGCCTTTTCTAAGTTGTTTCTGCACTGGTCCGTTTAAAAAAAAACAGGAAATAATTTTTTTTTTTTTAATTATTATTTATTTATTGAAACTTTAATATAACAAACAAGCAAAATACACTTGCAAAAGAATTAGGAAATTGAAACCTAAAGTCACAATGACTATACAGGTACAGATATATATATATATATAAGGAAATAAAATAAAATTATTTAGTCCACAAATTGGATCAAAGAACAAGGAAATAAAACAAATACATAAGTAAATATAGATCTCAATTAGATGGATTAGAAGGCACGATATCTCTCCCCGACAGCCGGTTCGTTATACTGTGGACATAGCCTTTAAACCAATAGTTATCCCTCCCCCTTCTCTAGCTACAATAAATTCTAGCAAATGCTTAGGTTCGTAAAATAAGAAATTCTTCCCTTGCAAAGAGACACAGCATTTAACAGGAAATTTTAAAAGAAATGACGCCCCTAAAGCAACCACTCTGGGCCGATATAATAGGAAATCCTTCCTTTTTTTCTGTGTTTCTTTTGGAAATATCAGGAAAAATTCTTACTACTGAGCCAAGGAAAGAGTCCTTCATGTGCCTGAAGTAAGAGCGAAAAACTAAATCTCTATCAAACTCCAAGGCAAATGTCACTATAAGGGTAATTCTCTCTGTTATTACCTCTAGGGAACTTTCCAGAAAGTTTGTCAGGTCCAATTTACTCTCTTGTATCTCAGGTTCTCCAGTTGGAGTAGAAACTATTTGTTTCTGAGTATCCATACCGGTTACTGCTGAGCCCTCAAGGCTCGCAGTAACCGGCCCACGCTTCCAATATTCTCCCCAGCGTGCTTCCTCAAGATGGAGGAAGTCCCTGTTGTGCATAAACTTAACCTATGTGTATAAACAGGATGGCCTCACACAGGTAAGTAATGAAACAAAAATCAAATTTATTGTTCAACTGGCAAGTCCAAAAAAAATGCATCAAAAGAAAATGTATTCCAAAGGTCTTTGGCAAAATTATGAAGAACAACATAATATGCTAGTAACCAGCCTGGTCTGGATATCTGTCTCAAAGTTCTTTATCAATTTCCCAGGTGTAACAGAGTTTCTTGATAGTCCTTGACTCTACCAGAGTCTTATTGGTCAATAGGCCAACTATGCATGGTGTACTGCACTGTGCAGCGCTGCCTCATTAAATGCAGTAACAAAGATTGGCAGGTTTGTTAAAGGGTTCCTTGGTATCAATAGCAAAGAAACCTGAAAATTATTCACCATGTTACTGTGTAAATCCTGTCTCAAACTTCAAGGATATTCACACTTTCTGAAAAAGAACTTGCTGCAGTTCCTTCCACAGCAGCCTTCTTGGTAAGCAAGAAAAAAACTTCTCATACAAGCACACCTTGGGCTAGCATACATTCTACTAATTAGCAGACTTTAAGAAAATCCCTATGCTCAATAGAAATGGAAACATTCAACAAAACTCAGCACAAAAAAAAAAACAATTCCAAACTAATTGATTTCCATTTCTTCAAATAGTCCCACCTCTGGTAAAGTGTTGCAATCCATAGCTTCACCTTCAGGATTTACCAGGGTTGTATCTTCTGGTTCTATGTCCAGCATTTCAGTGTCCCTTGTCTCAGGGGGACCTGGAGGCTCCTTCCACCTGAGAGCTTCTCCTCTGTCTCCTTTCCTCTTGGTCAGCCAGCTCTCTAAATGCTGCCAAGCTGCTGTACCACGCCCAGCCCTACTCCGGGACTGAACTTCTTTCAGCTGTGGTTGCCTTTTCCCCTGCTTAGCCAGCTTTCCACAAAATGGAGGATTTAAAGGGGCCCTACCAGTTTTCACCAGGCTGTGTTCTGCATTAGGTCTGAACACAGCCTGTGCTTCCTGTTCTTGTTCTTGCCTAACAGGGACAACATGGTTAGCCCTGACTATTTTCAGGAGAGGATTTTTATAATTCTTCCCTGGCACAAGGCCGGCATTGGGCTCGGGCTTGTGACAATAGAGATACTCTGGACTCTTGTTATTGGTGGCATTCCTTCTACCGGAATTAGAAGAATCTCCTTCAGATATTTCCTCATCATTTCCAAGGGAGAAATAACCGGAGATTTAGGAAAATTTAATAATCTCAAATTATTCCTTCTCTGTTTATTCTCCATATATTCTAATTTTTTCTGGAAAACAGCCCTTTCTTTTATGATCTCAGTCTCTAATAATTTTATTTGAGAAACTTGTTCTTCATGTTGTTTAATAGTTACAGAATGTTCCTTCAGAGTTACTCCTTGTGCATTAACCTGGGAGCTAATAACAGCACAGTCTGAACGCATCATATTAACAGCTTTTCTAAGGTTGGAGTCCATAGTGGTTATGGCCTTCCACAGGTCGTCCATACTGACTTTACCAGGCTTTATAATCTCCCCAAACTGTTCATATGGAGCAGGCAGTATCTCACCCATTCCTTCAGCGGGCGTTGTTGGTCCTGATGCGGTGGGAAATTGTCCTCCCTTCTCTTCTACTCCCACCTTCTCTCCGGGGCTTGGCAGATGCATACTTCCCTGGAACAGCTGGTCCACCTCCTCCGATGAAGGATTCCTGCTCCCAGGTAGGGAAGGTGCCTGTCTCTGAATTGGGCTCAATGATGCCCGATCATTGCTAAGGTCTGCCGATTCTCTTGGCGTTCCTCCCAAAGTCAGGGAAGCCTTCGTTGGCTGGTGCATCAATCCAGCGTCCAACATCGTCTGCTTCATCGGTTTGGAGTTTACGGTCGCCGGAGGTCCTGGCCGCATAGCTCCCTTCTTTTTCCCCATCGCTGAAAAAGAGATGTACAAAACAAGCAGGACAGCTCTGAAAATAAAAATCTACAAGCGGTTTAACAAACCGAAAAAAATCAATGCGTGGTTGTGAGTCAGTCGGCGGCAGCACGGAGCTCAGCGCTTCACGTCCGTCTAGATCGCCATCTTGGATCAACAGGAAAGAATTTGTAAATGTTTTTTGGTTTGTGATCTGCCTGTGCATCTGTCTTTTAACTACAATAAAACGGTTAAAATAAAGACACTTCTTTTTCTGGCCACATCATTTCCGGGGGGTTTGACTAAATCTGTTTCCGGTAACATCATCAGAAAATGCATTTCCATCTCATCAGAAAAGCGCATTTCCAGCTCTTCATTTACCCTATTTCCGCCTACGTGATCAGAAAAGCGCATTTCCGACGCTTCATTTACCCTATTTCTGCCTACGTCATCAGAATGTGCACTTCCGGTAGGGCAGGCACTCCCATTTCTGGTGATGTCATCAGAAAGCATATTTCAGGTGTCAAACATGCCCCCCATTTCTGGTGATGTCATCAGAAAGTGCATTTCTGGGGCGGGGCCACCAACATTCATTCCTTTGGGGCGGGGCATGGGCAGGGCGACCACCAATCATTCCCAAGGGGGGGCGGGGCCTGTGCAGAGAGTGGCTGGAACATGGATGGGAGGGGGCATGGTGTGAGTGGGACTATGGGAAAAGTGGGTGTGGTGTGGGTGGGGCCTGGGCAGGGCTATGGGAAAAATGGGTGTGGAGTGGAAGGGGCATGGGCGGGGTTTGGGTAAAAGTGGGTGGAGAGTGGGTGGGGCTTAACGCAGAAGTGAACGCTGATTGGTCGATCCTTATCTCTGACAGCTGTCAATCATTTTGACATGAGGTGTACCCATTATACTACTAATGGGCACCAAACCAATTTAAATATATTACTATGCCCCAGCATTTCGGCATTCATTTTTTCATACCTAAAACTGGAACATAGGTTCGCCCACCAAAAAGGAAAATTGAGGCAATCATAATTTTTCCAATTACATGTTACCATCTGCATAGCTATCCCAGTCATAATAAGGAAGAGCAAGCATTTATAATGATCCATGAGGGGCTTAATATGTAATAATGTTCCACATATTACTACTTCATAAGTCAATGGAATTGATGACTCAAGAACAACATTAATCTGATCCCCATATCGACTTCCAAAAGTTGAGTATCAAAGGACAATAGAACAACAGATGATCCAACGTCCCAATGTCTTTATGACAGTGCCAGCATCTATTAGATTTAGAACTGTCTAACTTTTGTAACCTAACAGGGGTCCAAAAAGATCTGTATAACAAGAAAAAACAAGTTTGTCTCATAGATGCTGAGGCTGTGCATTTTAACCTCCAAGTCCAAAGTCATGGCCATCGAGATGCAGAAATATACTGCTTTATCTCAATACTCCAAATGTCTCTAAGAGTTGGGGCTCCTTTTACAAAGGTGCGTTAGGGCCTTAATGCGCGGAACAGCGTGTGCTAAAATGCTGTGTGCTAGCTGCTAACACCTCCTTTTAAGCAGGTGGTAGTTTTTCAGCTAGCGAGCACTATAGCGCACGCTAATCTTGTGCGTGCGCTAAAAACGCTATCGTACCTTAGTAAAAGGAGCCCTAGATTTTCGTTTTTTATTCAAGAATTCAGATATTAATTTATACCACCGGGCAGCCTGATGTCCAAGCAAATCTGTCTGGAAGCATATGATCTGCAAGCTATAATAATTTTTTAGATTCCGCCAATCAGGGAACCCTTTCTGAATGGCCTGCTTCAACTGCAACCACTTATAATTTTGAGACTTTAATATACCAAACGATTGTTGTAATTGTGAAAAATCAAGCATTTTCCCATTTGATAAAGCATCATCCAATGTACGTACGTTCCCGCCTGCATCCATTGCTTCCAGAAGATCCCAGATTGGAGTCTTGGAGTTTAGCCATAAGGATTGATAAGTGGATTTCTCTGATGGAACATCTGTTCATTTATTGATAAATTTTAAAGTTTTCCAAGTGTCGAATAAAATAATATTGTCCTTCACATATCTGGGTAATTTGATACTTAACACATGAAACAATCGCAGTGGGGACATAAGTTGCCACTCTAAATACAACCAATCAGGGAGATGCTATAGTATATAGGCCTGATGGTACCTATAAAAGTTAGGAAAATTTACTCCACCCACCGCAATTGATTTTTGTAAAGATACTAAGGCCATTCTCGCAGTTTTACCCAGCCAAATAAATTTGGTAAGAATGCTATTCAACTTTTTGTGAAAGGACCCTGAAAAAACACTGGCAACATACCCATTTGATAGCAAACCACCGGCAAAATCATCATCTTAACTGTTTGAACTCTCCCCCCCCAAGACCGATGTAAAGGGTTCCATTGCTCACACATTTCTGTAACCTTCAGCAATAAAGATTTTTCATTTACTTTCATTGTCTCTTCCAATGTTTTTTTGTATCCATATACCTAAATATTCCATACCCACTTCCTTCCAAAGGAAGGGGAATGAATCAAATAATCCCTTTGGACAATGTACATTTAGCAGAAGAATCTCCGATTTACTCCAATTTATTTTATACCCAGAAAATTTCCCAAATCTATCAATCAAATCCAGTAAATATGGAATGGTAGTTTCAGGATTCCTCAAATGAAGCAAAATATCATCTGCATACACAGAGACCTTATATTCCCGACCTGCATAAGGAATACCCTGAATCTCCTTTGCCTGCTAAATAGCCAATAGCAAGGGTTCCAGAACAATATCAAACAGCAAAGAAGATAACGGACACCCTTGTCTAACTCTCCTCTCCAGACGGAAACGTTCTGAAAAAGCATTATTGATATATAATCTGGCAGAAGGGGAACTATACAAGGTTTGAATCATTTGAATAAAACCGGATCCTATACCAAACCAATCCATTGCTTGATACATGAAGGTCCATTCCACACGATCAAAGGCCTTTTCTGCATCCAAAGACACAGAGAAGGCCGGATCTTCCATGACTTTTGTTAAATTTAACATATGAAAAGCTAATCTGGTGTTGTTTGAAGAATGTCCTTGAGCAACGAACCCAGTTTGATGCATGCCAATAATATAAGGGAGAGCCTTGGCTAAACATAAAGCCAATAATTTAGCTAAAAGTTTTCCATCTACATTAATTAAAGAAATAGGCCTGTAATTTGAAACCAACATGGGATCTTTATTTGGTTTTGGCAAAACAATAGTTAGAGATTCTGCCATAGTACCTGAAATGCAACCTTTAATTAGTTGAGCCTGATATAAATTTAAAATATAAGGTAATAGGGTAATTTGGAATGATTTATAAAATTCTACAGTGAAACCATCACCACCTGGAACGGATCCAACTCTAAGGGACTTCAACGTTGTTTGTAATTCCTTCAGTGATATAGGTACCTCAAGAGTTCCTATTATATGCTTGGGAATTTTTGGTCCCTGGATTAACTCTAAAAATTCTAAACCCTCTAGTTCTTTATTTGAATAAAGCTCAGAAGAATATAAAGCTTTATAAAAGTTCAAAAATTGTTTTAAAATATTTCCAGTATGAAAATGAGTTTCTCCCTTCTCATCTTTTAATAAGCAACAATTTTTACTTTTCTTTTCTTAGCCTTAAGGTAATTAGCTAATAATCTTCCCGCTTTATTCGAGTTTCCGTAATACAGAGCCTGTTGAGAAAACAAATCTTTCCTGGCTAATTGTGAAGAGATCTCATTGTATTTATATTTGGCTTTTAAGAGGGCCTGTAAAGTAATTTGTTCCCACTTTGCAGCCAATTTTGACTCCAATTCCTTAATATCTTGTTCCAAATTAGAAAATTCCATTTTAAGTTGTTTCCTAATATGTGCTGAATATGGAATGAATTGCTCCCTCATGGTAGCTTTCTACAATATTTCTAAGGAGATTTCCTCTGAGGCATTGATTTGGAAATATTCATTCATTTTTAATTGAAATTCTTCAAGAAAGTTTGAGTCTGCAAGCAATGTATTATTAAATCTCCACACAGGTCTACTAGAATCTTGTTCAGCAAACTTAAATTCAATCCAAACTCCACCATGGTCCGACAAAATAATTAGATCTATGGTGCCTTTTGTTACCTGCTGTACTAAATTATCTGAAACAAAAATGTAATCTATTATTGAAAATGAATTATGTACATGGGAACAAAAAGAAAATTTCCTATAAACAGGAACGAGAAAAAAATCAATACGAAATCCAATAACTTTCTCGCTGTTCCTTTCAAAATTCAAATTTATGCCACTTGGTTATTGAAAATTTCATTTGCATCAAAGATTCTTAGAATGATAAATCATAAGGAGAGAGCCTCAGATCCCAGTGCATGAACAGTCAATACTCCCGCACTGGAAAGGGACAAGATCTTCACCGGCTCATCCCCCTCCTACCTACAATGAGACACTTCTAACGGATCAGACTTTCTCAAAATTTGTGTCACAATTACTTAGCTGTAGGTGGAGTAATTGTCTTAATGATCTTAAAGTCTCTGTGTCTCTGCCAGTCCTCGCCGAGGACACAGAGACTTTAAGATCATTAAGACAATTGCTCCACCTACAGCTAAGAAATTTTGACACAAATTTTTAGAAAGTCTGATCCGTTAGAAGTGTCTTATTGTAGGTAGGAGGGGGATGAACCGGTGAAGATCTTGTCCCTTTCCAGTGCAGGAGTATTGACTGTTCACGCACGGGGATCTGAGGCTCTCTCCTTATGATTTATCATTCTAAGAATCTTTGATGCAAATGAAACTTTCAATAACCAAGTGGCATAAATTTCAATTTTGAAAGCAACAGTGAGAAAGTTATTGGATTTCGTAACAAAAAGAAAATTCCCAAGCATTAAAATGAAGGATCTGCCATATATTTTTCAAACCACATGTCTGTATTAAATTATCTAAACCCATAGATTTTTGTATCCTACTGGGTTGTTTGTCCATCAGTGGGTCCATAACTGCATTAAAATTCCCCGCTACTTTTAAATTAGGAGTAGCTAGTGGTAATATAATCTGCTGAAGAGTCTTGAAAAACTAGGCCTGATTCACATTAGGAGCATAGATATTAAAAAGCGTCATATTATCTTTTCCAGAGCTCATGTCCACTTTAAGCCACCTTCCCATAGGATCTGCTGCAACTGCCCCAAATGTTGCTATACATTTTTTATGCACAAGGATAGCCACCCCATTGCAGGAGCAGAAAAACAACACTTAACCCATCCCCCAACCAACTTATCAGCCTCTAATTGTGTTAGGTGCATTTCTTGTAAGAAATAGACATCCATCCGCCTCTTGTTGTTTCAAAAGATTGATAATTTTTTTCCCTCTTAAATGGATGATTCAGACCGTTGACATTTAATGAATATAATTTTAAAGCCATTTAAAAAATCTAAAACATAGTAATAAATAAATCTGAAGTTCCCTCTTAAAAAAATAATGAGTAAAATCTCCATACACATCCAGGACCCCAAATATTAAATATCCCCATCCCCACCCCTATCCCACCCCAGTTTATAATACGACAGCTTGTATACAACCCTCATTATCAGGTGACATCCAACTCTCCCCTCATGCTCCCTAAATCTTTCTAAAAATTAATCCTCTTTTTATCTAATAATAGTCAATCAAATTACTATAGACAAATTAATATATCAAGAACCTCAGAATTAGTTATTTAATAGATAACTTTGTTAATTATAAAAAATATTTGCTACCTTAATAATACATAAATAGATCTAACTTTGTACATTAGATCTTAACTAAACCCACATAAACATCCATCATATTTCTTGTAATTTTGTTATGCCTCAGCATATTACTGACATGTTCAGCATATTACTTACTAACATGTTCAGAATATTACTGATATGTATCTTCAAGTCTGCTTATCTGACATCCTGACCTCCAAAGAACAGTAAGACCAGATGGTCTCTACAATAACCTTGCTTATTTGAGATCCTGACTTCCTTTATTTGAGTGTCAACTGGATAGCATCAAAGAGACAATAAACTGCAACACCTCCTTGCGTATTTGACATCCTGACCTCCTTGATCTCCACAGGACAGTAAGACCAGATGGTCTCTGCAATAACCTTGCTTATTTGAGATCCTGACCTCTTTGATCTCCACAGGACAGTAAGACCAGATGGTCTCTACAATAACCTTGCTTATTTGAGATCCTGACTTCCTTTATTTGAGTGTCAACTGGATAGCATCAAAGAGACAATAAACTGCAACACCTCCTTGCGTATTAGACATCCTGACCTCCTTGATCTCCACAGGACAGTAAGACCAGATGGTCTCTGCAATAACCTTGCTTATTTGAGATCCTGACCTCTTTGATCTCCACAGGACAGTAAGACCAGATGGTCTCTACAATAACCTTGCTTATCTGAGATCTGACCTTCTTGATCTCAAAAGGACAGCTGAGCTAACATCCTGACCTCCTTGTCGCTCAAATAGCATCAAAGAAACAGAGAACAAAAGAGCAGGACCAGCTGTCTTACTAATCGTAATAGCAGGACCAGCTCTGCAAACACCTCCTGGATAGCATCAAAGAAACAGAGAACAAAAGAGCAGGACCAGCTGTCTTACTAATCATAATAGTAGGACCAGCTCTGCAAACACCTCCTTGACCTAGGTGTTGTCAAAACAACTTCAAAGGGACTGGCCAGGGTGTGCCTGAATCAAAGGACGCTGTTTACTGCAGAACTATGAACTCAGCAGTTTTTACCCTATATAAAGGACGAACTCAGCCCATAGAAATCGAATCCAGTTTCGTTGCAACAAAGGGACAGCCCAGTTCGGTTCTCCTCTCCTATCAATCGCTGCGGATTCCCGATTGTGAAGGATGGTGATGTCCAGAAATACGGTGATGTTATTCTATTTTTATATTTATCTACATATGTAATAAAGTGTTATTGTTTAGGCTTTATATAGTCTATGTGCTTTTTTGAGTGTCACTGATCATCCCATTGGGCAGAAATAAGTGGCAGAACAAATTGGTACCAGAAGTGGGGTTGATCAATGTGGTCGAAAAAGCACCTGATAAAACATGGGGTTGAGGGGCAGGCCCCCAACCTCTCCATTCCGGATTGGGATGACAGTATTTATAAATTAGTAGCCACTGAGTGGTCTGTCGAAGCAGGATTATGTGAATCCTGGACTTTTGGAAGTGGGGATCCACATGAATTATGTGCCTCCTTACAAAAGGTGAAAATTAGAAAAGGAAAAGAGCGAGAGGGAATTTCTAGACGAGGATGGATGATTTTAGCAGCATGGAGGAAGTTGCATGAAGCTAAACATGAGTTACAATCGAAGTTAGGGGAGCTGGAAAAGAAAATGTGTGAGCAACAGAATGCCATCACAATGCTACAATGTCAAAATAAATTGTTAATGGATAAGGTGGACACCTATCAAAATGTAGCCGAAAAGGCAGCCGTGCGTTGTGCTCAATATAAATACAAAAAACAGAGGGGGAAAGTGAGTGCCAAAAAGGTTAGGACTTTGCTTTCCCATCCTCCGGATGATTGGGATCCAGACAAATGGGATGGGGATATTTGGGATTCCAATTCTAATACCAGTGAAGAGAATATATGTATTGAAGGAAAGCAGGCAGAAAGTTTAGAAGCAAAGCCAGTGAGGAGATGAAGATTACAGGGAAATCTACAGACAGGAGAAAATCTAACTAGAAATGATGTTATGGAAGACTTTACTCAGCAAGAAGTCATGGATATTATGGCACACTTTACACAGCGGCCCGGGGAGCCACTAATACAATGGGTAATTCGGGTGCAGGAGCTGGGTGCAGCTGGGATTATGTTAGATGCCACAGACGCCCCTAAATTTGTTCGAATTAGTCAAGAAGCAGCAGTACAAGATGCGCTACGGGAGGATCCCGATCCGACAAATTATAACCAATGGTCTTTATTAGAGGTAATTGGTAAGGGTGTCACGAGGCGATATCCCCTTGAATCTGACTGGCCTTCCAATGATAAAGTTTGGTATACATTGAAAGATGCACAAATGAGAATTAAGGAAGAGGCTATGAAGGTAGCTTTAGTAATAGGTCACGCTGACACATATATGTCATTACCTTTTACTGTATCCATGAGAAATAAAATTATCAGATATGCTGCACCGGCATACAAACAGGTAATTATGACTCTGTTGATCAATCAAACAGACAGGTCTATTTTGGAAGTCTTGGAAGCGGTCCGACAGTTAGGAGATCTGGGAGACTGGGGACCTCAAACTACTTTCGATAAAAAGAGGGAACGACAAGCCAATTCAAACAGGGCTAATCGAGTATCCCGAAGGGATATGTTTTTGGCATTAATAAAAGATGGGGTAAAGAGGGAAGACATAGATGGGAAAGATACAGGGACTTTATGGAAAATGTACAAAAGTAGAGGATTAGGAAAGAAATCTATGTCTCAAGCCCAAGTAAGCAAGAGTGAGGATATGTCAGTGCCAACTGCTCCTCCTGAGGAAACTGCTTCCACTCTTTATCCTGATTTAAAAGGGTGGAAGTGGTGGGAGGATCAATGATGTGAATGCCAAGCCTCAGTGTTTGCTTGGACCAAATTAGAACAGCATCCACATGTCGAGGTAAATATCTATTGGAAATCTGGGGAGCAAAAGGTACAAGCTCTAGTGGACACTGGGGCGGAGGCATCTATTATATATGGGAACCCTAAAAAATTTTGGGGCCCTAGAATACAAATATCAGGATTGGGGGGGGGAAATTATACAAGCAGTACAGACAAAACTGAGATTAAAAATTGGACAATTACCAATCCGGGAGTATACTGTACTGATCAATGAGATTCCTGAGTACATAATAGGGATAGATATCCTGAAAGGGCTAACCTTACAGCTTTCTGATGGAATTTATAGTTTTGGCAAATCACCAGCCATTCCTATGAGATCCGTAGTGGTGGGAAAATTACCTGTTCCAATAGTAGTACCAATCTCCACAAAAATTGTAAACATGAAACAATATCGCATTCCGGGAGGGCACGAAGAAATTACCAATACAATACAGGATTTGGTGAAAGCGGGAGTAATAAAAACAGTTACCTCCGCCTTCAATAATCCTGTATGGCCCGTCCATAAGGCAGATGGAAGTTGGAGAATGACAGTAGATTACCGAGATTTGAATAAACACACGCCACCTTTAAGTGCCGCTGTTCTCGATATGATAACACTGGTTGAACAAATTCAATCACGAACTGGTACTTGGTATGCAGTTATTGATTTAGCCAATGCATTTTTCTCTATTCCTATAGTGGAGCAATGTCAGGAACAATTTGCATTCACTTGGCAAGGGAGACAATATACATTTACCAGACTACCACAAGGATACTTACATAGTCCCACTTTCTGTCACAAGATTATAGCAGAGCATTTAGATAACTGTACCTTACCTGAAGGAGTAGAACTATCACACTATATTGATGATATTTTGATCCAGGGTAATACAGAAAAGGAAGTTGCAGATGCTTTGGGATTGGTAGTAGAAACAATGAGACAGGCTGGGTGGGAAATAAATCCAAAGAAAGTGCAGGGACCAGCATAAACAGTAGTATTTTTAGGAATTAAATGGTCAAAAGGGTGTCGAGAAGTGATAGAGAAAGTTAAACAGAAGATTGTAAACTTCCCTTCTCCCCAAAGTAAGAAACAAATCCAGGCCTTTATTGGCCTTTTTGGATTCTGGAGGCAACATATTCCACACTTGGGGCAAATCCTATCTCCTCTGTACAAAATCACAAGGAAAAAATATGATTTTGTCTGGACTGAATACAAGGAGCAGGCTTTCCAGAGAGCAAAGGAAGCTATTCAGCAAGCCATGAATTTGTGGCCATTAAAGGAGGGTCCAGTAGAATTGCAAGTGAGTGTGCAGGAGCGATATGCTAATTGGAGCCTATGGCAAAAGCAAGCTGGACGACGAGTGCCTTTGGGATTCTGGAATAGGACTCTCCCAGAAACTGGGACCCGATACACACCCTTTGAAAGACAGCTGCTAGCTTGCTACTGGGCTTTGGTAGCAACAGAACAGTTGACCATAGGACACAAAGTAATGATACGACCAGAAATACCCATTATGACATGGATCATGAGTGACCCAAAAACTCATCGTATTGGACATGCCCAGGAACAGAGTATCATAAAATGGAAATGGTACATCCAACAGAGGGCTAAGTCAGGCCTACATGGAGTAACGATGCTGCATGAAAAAGTATTTAATGTGCCCACAGAAGATACCCCAATGCAAGTGGACGACATATGTGAAAGTCCCATTTGGTGGGGAAAGACATATCAAGAACTAACTGAGACACAACAAAAGCATACCTGGTTTACAGATGGTTCCTCCAAATATCAGGGTCAACTGAGACATTGGAAGGGCATGTCCTTTAATCCAGTCACAAAGCAACTGCTAACAACCACCGGAAAAGGAGAGAGCTCACAATATGCTGAACTATATGCAGTGTGGCAGGCCATACGGCTAGAACAAGGACAACAATGCCATATCTTTACTGATTCATGGGCAGTAGCAAATGGAATGACAACTTGGATGATGAAATAGAAAAAGGACAATTGGACAATTCACAATAAAGAAGTCTGGGGAGCCAGACTTTGGCAAGATATTCTGGAATGGGCCAATACTACCGTAATAACAGTGTACCATGTAGATGCACATGTTGTGAAAGATACGCTTGACACTGTTTTCAACTCTGTTGCAGATAGCGCATCCAAACTCACTGAAACAGAGTTGGCAGAAGAACAAAACTCTTCCACCCCGCACGTTGTGGTCATGGAAACAGATGTTGCTTCCGAAATGGCCATGGCAACATGGGCACATCAAAAGTCCGGACACCTTGGAGAGAAGGGAACTATTAGGTGGGCACATGACAGAGGAATACATTGTACTGTAGATATGGTAAAGACAGTAATCAGTAATTGTCATTTATGTAAACTAGCTCTCACATCAGCGCAGCAGATGCCCCAAGCCAGAGGCAGGCTACCAGGTCAGATTTGGCAAATAGATTATATAGGCCCTCTACCATTGTCTAAAGGATGTCAATATTTGTGTACCATGGTAGATACCTATTCAGGGTTGTTAGTGGCTTATCCTTGCCGGAAAGCCAATCAAGAAAACACAATTAGAGCATTAGGATTAATTACATTATATTACGGACACCCTCTAGAAATACAGTCAGACAGGGGGACTCATTTTACAGGTAATATGATTAGGGATTGGATCAATGATAACAATGTTCAATGGAGACTACATGTAGCCTATCATCCACAAGCCTCAGGACTGATAGAAAGGATGAATGGATTATTAAAAACCCAATTAAAGAGATTAGGATATCAGTCATTGCGTAGGTGGAGGGAACATTTAACTGAAGCCTTACAAATTTTGAACAATAGACCCATAGCTTCACATACTACACCCCTGAATAGGATGCTGTATTCCACTCTTGAAGCAAGTGACAAAATTTGTACCCTCCAGTTTTGGACTGTTAGACCTGGAGTACAGCTTCCTATAAGGGCCACTGATGGATCTGCTGGACTAGATGTATATTGCCCTAATGAATGCAAATTAGATCCACAAATAGTGAAACCTATTCAAACTGGTTTGGGGGTGATTATTCCAAAGGGATATTATGGACAGATTTGTCCGCAATCAAGTTTGGCTCTTAAAGGTGTAACTATAATGGGGGGTGTCATTGATTCAGACTATCGGGGCGAAATTGGAATATTATTATTAAACCTTGGAAAAGAAGCTATCATTCTCCAAAAGGGGGATCGTGTTGCACAATTGATAACTATTGCAATTAAAATGGAAGCTCCACAGTTAATTGATAAACCCCTGCACCATTATGGCCGAAGTGAACCAGGCTTTGGGGCAGCTAATGTAATTAAAGCTGGTATGAGAATCTGGTGGAAGAAACCACTCCAACCAATAGTAGGAGCCACCGTAATAGCTGCAGGGAAAGATAGTATTGTACAAATACTAGTGGATGGTTATGAACATTCAATCTTCGCTCCACGAGACCAATGTTTTAGGAGAGAATAAAGATTCTTTTTATTTCCACAGGACCTAACATGGAAGTGTATCGCCATTCTATCTTTGGTATGGTACGGACAAACTGTAATAATGTCAGTGAAGAGTGACCGTCCAACCACTGTCGTCACGGTCCAGTGGAAAAATGCAACTTCAATGAGAAAACAAGATAATTTCACATGCAGTGAAAACTCTCTGTGTAACATATGGAATTTTACATTTTCTCCTTCCCCTGTCATTCGATATGACACAGATACCGGGTTCACTAAATATTATAAAACTCCTTTTTGGGTGATGAATGCCTCTGTAATTAGCATTACCATTCAAAATCACACTGGGATCCAATGTACTAATTATACTTTCCCCCAAAATATAGTTAGTAAACAAGTGGCTCGAGATATCATACAAACACAAAAGTTTACTAGCAATACATTTTGGAATTTATCCTTACCCATTAACAGGGCACAGGGACTAATTTGTATGAATTCAACCAAAATTGAAAACCGCACTGACATGGTAATTATTATGGCATTTATCCATACTAATCCTACTTCATTAAATGCCTCTTTAGTAAGAAATATTAGAGAATGCAAAAATACCAGTTTAGAACATAAGGAAATGACATATGAAAGGAAAATTAATTTTCCTATTTTACCCAAATGTAGGACCCGAAGATGGCTGGATCAACTATTAGGGGGGGCGGGAACTACATTAGGTATTGTAAATACTATTGATTCTGAAATATTGGCTGGCAAACAAGCATCTTTTGGCTCCGGAGTAGCGGATGTATTTAGATGGGAAGGTAAATGGATGCCAAATACTGTACATAATCATGAACTAACCTTACGATATGATCAGTTAATGTTACATGTTGTTAATGATACTATAATACAGCAATATACTTTAGATAGTAATGTTTCTTCAGCCTTACATTGGATTATTTGTGAAATTTGTGTTTTGTCTTTTATACAACAAAGAATTAATTTTATCCAGCAGTTACAATTACAAAATACCTCATTGATTTTTGTATTATTTAATAAAACCACGCCCTTAGATAGAACATGGTGGAATTTTGATATAAAACAATGTTCTGATTTCTCCTGTGAAGGGTTGCTTACGTTATTTGATGTAAGGAACTCTACCATAATGTGACCTTTCACTGTGATGCCTTTGGTATTAGGACCCCAATTATGGTTTCCTACTTACTATGGGCAACAAATAGATGAACAGAACAAAACTTATGTGTTAAAAAATTGTAAACAAATTCAACATGGACAAGTTTGTCCATCTCCTTATGCGATCTATGAACCATGTTCTCTACAACATACCTACAATCTGTGCCAATGGACCGTTCAACCTCAAGGTTACACTTTTATACAAGAAATATTACATAAATATGTCTGTGTTGCTAGCAGTACTGTTGAACTTGTGATTCCTGCTATTCAAGCTCCCTTTTCAGTATGTTTACAGAATGTTAGTGTGTTGCAGTGGGCAAATAATGCAACTTATCATTTTTATGAACCCTGGATATCAAATGTAAATGTTAATCTTTCTTTTGCCGATGTACTTACTCCAATTATTTTATTACCCTCTGTAAAGAAAGCCATGCAAAATATAGCAATCCTAAATAAAGCAAATCAGCAATGTAACCTTACCTTGCTGCAGCATAAAATAGATACTGAATTTTTAAATACTAACTTGCATTCAGTGGCAGATCATATTGAAGCTACTACTGCACACCATTGGTGGGATGCTTTTACTGGATGGAGCGCTACAGCACGAAAGGTGTTTCTTCATCCCTTAATCTATATTTGTTCAGTTATCCTTATGTTAACATTTCTTAATTGTGGGTTTACCTATTGTGTATACAAACGAACACTCTATCCCTCTATTCGGATGACTTCTTATTCGGAGATACAGACTTAAGGATCCAGGGGTGGACTGTTATGCCTCAGAATATTACTGACATGTTCAGCATATTACTTACTGACATGTTCAGAATATTACTGATATGTATCCTCAAGTCTGCTTATCTGACATCCTGACCTCCAAAGAACAGTAAGACCAGATGGTCTCTACAATAACCTTGCTTATTTGAGTTCCTGACTTCCTTTATTTGAGTGTCAACTGGATATCATCAAAGAGACAATAAACTGCAACACCTCCTTGCGTATTTGACATCCTGACCTCCTTGATCTCCACAGGACAGTAAGACCAGATGGTCTCTGCAATAACTTTGCTTATTTGAGATCCTGACCTCTTTGATCTCCACAGGACAGTAAGACCAGATGGTCTCTACAATAACCTTGCTTATTTGAGATCCTGACTTCCTTTATTTGAGTGTCAACTGGATAGCATCAAAGAGACAATAAACTGCAACACCTCCTTGCGTATTTGACATCCTGACCTCCTTGATCTCCACAGGACAGTAAGACCAGATGGTCTCTGCAATAACCTTGCTTATTTGAGATCCTGACCTCTTTGATCTCCACAGGACAGTAAGACCAGATGGTCTCTACAATAACCTTGCTTATCTGAGATCTGACCTCCTTGATCTCAAAAGGACAGCTGAGTTAACATCCTGACCTCCTTGTCGCTCAAATAGCATCAAGGAAACAGAGAACAAAAGAGCAAGACCAGCTGTCTTACTAATCGTAATAGCAGGACCAGCTCTGCAAACACTTCCTGGATAGCATCAAAGAAACAGAGAACAAAAGAGCAGGACCAGCTGTCTTACCAATCGTAATAGCAGGACCAGCTCTGCAAACACCTCCTTGACCTAGGTGTTGTCAAAACAACTTCAAAGGGACTGGCCAGGGTGTGCCTGAATCAAAGGACGCTGTTTACTGCAGAACTATGAACTCAGCAGTTTTTACCCTATATAAAGGACGAACTCAGCCCATAGAAATCGAATCCAGTTTCGTTGCAACAAAGGGACAGCCCGGTTCAGTTCTCCTCTCCTATCAATCGCTGCGGATTCCCGATTGTGAAGGATGGTGATGTCCAGAAATACGGTGATGTTATTCTATTTTTATATTTATCTACATATGTAATAAAGTGTTATTGTTTAGGCTTTATATAGTCTGTGTGCTTTTTTGAGTGTCACTGATCATCCCATTGGGCAGAAATAAGTGGCGGAACAAATTTATATATCTAAATTCATATATTCTCAAACTCATATTACTTAGAATATATATTAAATTAATTACACAAATACACATCTTTAAAGGACTATCATTATTGTAAATTCTACCCCTTACTATAAGAGGCTTTGATTCAGATAATTAATCATAATAAACCCATAAAACTACCCATCCCATTCCATCTAAAACTTTATAAATCTAATACCATTTCATTACAACTCAGAACTGAAATGATAACTGATATCTTCAAATGATTTTGGCAAAATCATAGTGTTATAAAATTATTTTGGCAAAATCATAGTGTTATAAAATTATAAGCTCCAAATTGATAAAGGATAATAAATACACATTTCATTTTGTTAATGGAAAATTGCCTCCAACAAAAGCATAACATAAATATCCCCTTGTTTGCAGACAGTTAAAAGATGCCAAACTTCTACCATCCTACTATATAAAACTTTCACATCACCTATTCAGACATCTAATATACTACATGCACTAGGCACATATTCAAGGGGATTACACCTCAAAGCAGATCCAATGTCACTAGATGTGTACATATCTGAGAGCAATCTTATAATTGGAATATCCCCGGTAGACTTATTAAAATATATATATATATTTCTTGTAATGTGACCCTTCCTGACAGCAACAGTGATAAAGAGAGTGCATCTGGCAGTACAAAGGCATAATGGAAACCATCAAATTCATCACTGAGCAGGATGAAAGGAAAACCTCATTCAACTTTATTTCTGTAAGTAATCCAAATGCTGGCACTGCAGGTCTCAGTCTCCAAAGCCCTTTTCTCAGATGCAGACTGTTTTTGCTGGAAATGAAGATCCCTTTGCCACAGATCTGAACATGAGTGACCTAGATAGAAGACATGATGCATGGCTTCCTTCTGAGGAAAAGCAAGCTATTTTAATTTCTTTATCTACACAGCAGTACAGCATTATCTTTATAAACAAGGATAAGCTCTCCATGCCAAGTTTAAAATTTGACAACATACAGGGAGATATGGTGAGAGACCTGATGCTTCACTTCCTGGGTGAGCAAGCTGCCCAGAAAAGACAAGTGCGGACTGTCAACTCCGTAGAGCAGTCTTTGGAGGGATTAAAACAATTAATAAGCAGCTAAAACTGGAGGGCAGCAGTTGATCTGAGTGGATGTCTTCTGACTGCCCACGGTCAAGGTTATGGTAAGAATGGGCAACCTACCAGTCACACAACAGATTCTTTGCAACTCTGGTTTGTGAGGTTAGCACTGCTGGTAAAGCTGGGTCTTTTCCAAAATGTTGAAATGAATTTGAACTGACAGAACAACTTTTCAGAGGCTCACAAGTTCTACACAGAATTCTTACAATGGCCCAACTAATGCTGTGGCTAATAACAATGCTGCTGTTTGCCTGCTTTACCTGGGCACTCTCAAGGATTCTTTGAGACAGTTAGAAGGACTAGTTCAGCAAGACTCCAAGCACTACCTGCACGAAAGCGTCCTTTTCAATCTGACCACCATGTATGAGCTGGAGCTTTGACTCTCTCCGCTATACCGCCAGCCTTACTGCTGAGTCCAAACCAGCCTTCCAGTCAGAGCCACTCAAAGTCCCACCCTCACCTCATCAAGTAAAACCATTGGTTGCTCAAAAAACTTGCAAAAGCTTTACTGGAAGCACTTTCCAAACAAAACACGGCCAAAAATACAATAAAACAAACAGGAAAAAATTAAAAAGTCAAAACAAAATTCAAAAGAAAAATATTAAATTTTAATATCTGTTATCCAGTGTAAAAATTCTAGGACATAGAGTTCAAATTATGAGAGATGAATTCCTCTAGCTGCACTGGCTCATGATAGAGAGTAGTTTTCCCATTAAAAGTCACTTTCATCACTGCCGGATATAGGAGCCCATACCGAACTACTAACTGACGCAGCTGAAGCCTTGTTTTTAGCCATATTTAGTATTTCTAGTGCTTGTTGAAACTGGAGTAATTTAAAAATCAGTGGCCTGAGGCTGTTTGTAATTTTCCGTTTGTAATTTTCACTGGAACTCTGTGAGCTCTTTCTATTTCAAGAGGAAAACGGAGCTTCAGAGAAAATAACTTTGGTATCATATTTTCTAGATAAGAGATGGGATTTGTTCCTTCCAAGTTCTCTGGCAGTCCCAAAATTCATATATTACATCTACGATTTCTGTTACTCACATCCTAAACCTTCCTAGAAATACGGGCTAACTCTTTGCAGTCAGTTTGAATCTTGTTCAAACGGGCTTCCAGCTCCTCAATCCTATTTTCCAACAGAGTTGTTTTTTTCCTCACATACCTTTAATTGGTTGGCTAGGGTATGGACCTCCACTTTAACTGATTTCAACTCTGAAGTATTTTCAGCTAGCATGTCCTTAAGGCACTTGAACTCTTCCTTCATTAATTCAAATTGAGTTGGTTCTTTTGGCAATGGCACTTTGCATGGAGTAAATGGATCTGACTTAAGACGCTTCGCATTTCCACTTGCACAAATATTACATCAATTTTCGCTTGGCTTCCCGTAGCCATTCTTGAAAGACGTATATTTATGAGTAAAAAAAAAATCTTTTTAAAGGAAAAATTTTTCTTTATTCAGCCACTTAATAGCTTAATGGAGCAGAAGAAGGAGGAGCTCTGGAATCAGCTGAACATCTTTGACTGCAGCCATGCCACATCCCAGGTTCCGGACCTCCTATTGCTGAGGGTTTTTTTCATTGGTTCAACTGCAGCACAACGGGCCAATCCCAATGACCTTAGAACTCTGGGCCAATCACAAATGACCTCAGAGTTCTAAGGTCATTTGTGATTGGCCCATTGTACTGCAGAGCCACAATCAGCTGGTAGGAAATGAGCCATGATGTGAGTCAGAGGAGGGAGAGCTGGAGCCGGAGGTTGAGTTGCTGCTTCTGGGAAGCTGCAGCGCCTCAATTTTCGCTTGTTGTTCATTCTTTTTGTTACCTTTTCGTGCGTGTCTAAGGCACTGCTTTGTGTAGCCGCCCGAGCGAGGAGCAGGATGGCTCTCTGGCTCCCAGCCATGTTCTGCCCTGCTCCCACCTGAGCTGGCTAAAGTTGCATGGGGTGTGTGGGCACTTGGTCTGGAGAAGGGAAGGACTTCGGGGGAAGGGGAGATGAGATCTGCTTGCAAGGGCGAGGGGTGGTGGCCAGAACCCTGCTCCTCTCCCTACCCTCTCTCTCTCCCTCCATGGCTCCCTGCTGCCCTCTTGAAGGTCACTGCAGCTCCTGGGCACTGGGGTGGCTGGCTGGGAGAGGACCTACTCCCCCTGCCAAACCACTTGGCAGGAGCTGGCTAGAGCTGCTGAGATCAGGTTAGTGGGTGTGGAGGAAAGGCTTTGCAGGTGTTGGGACTTGGCTTGCATGTGACAAGTGGGGGGGGGGGTGTGGAGGAAAGGCTTTGCAGGTGTTGGGACTTGGCTTGCATGTGACAAGTGGGGGGGGGGAGGAAAGAGAGAAGAGTCAATTTAGTCCACAATTTAGGCAGGGGTGGGCTTGGGGTTGTGGGGGACAGCTAGGGGCAAGGGAGAGGGAAGTGACAGGCAGGCCAGAGTGAGAAGAAAGAGTGAGAGCTAGGCATGAAGGATGAGAGTGAGGTGACAGGGAGAGGGTGAGGGCACAAGATAGCAGAGACAAGTAAGCAGGCAATATGGCTAATATGAGAACTAGCAAAAGGGACAGGTGACGACCATCATGAGGGGTAGGGAGAATGAGGCAATGTGACATGGAGCATGGGATGACAGGTGGCTAGAGAATAAGGTGTCAGACAGGCCAGCCAAGGTGATAGCCTTCCACCTTGGGCAGAGAGAGAGGTAGGGAGAGTGAAGTGTTAGGCAGGATGTGGTGAAGGGGAAGGGAGAAAATTTGGTGACAGTGACAGACATAAGGGGTAGAGAGATGATGGTGATAGCCAGGCAGGCCTGCCAGGATCAGGGGTAGAGAGAGTGTGGTGACAGTGTTAAGGAAGCAAGTGGGCCAGTGTGAGGGGTAGGGAGGTGATGGTGATAGGCAGGCCAGCTGGCAGGGGCAAGAGGTAAGGGGTGTGAGGTGATGGTGGTAGGCAAGCCGTATGGTGGAGTGAAGGATTCGGAGAGTGTGTTGACAGTTATTAATAGGTAGATATATAGTGAGATATATAGTTATATATATATATATATATATATATATATATATATATATATATATATATATATATATATATATATATATATATATATATATATATATATACATTTATATATATACAGTGGTGCCTCGCATAACGGCCGCCTCGCACAGCGGACGCTGCGCACAACGAACTTTATGTCATGATCCGTATAACGTACTTCGTTTCACACAACGAAGTCGCCCGAGCTGCATCCTTCCGGGGTTCCTGCGGGGTTGGATCGCAGCGGGGTTGGTCGAGGGTAGTCTCCTTCTCCTTACCTGCCCTGTCGCAGCACACAGCCGAACGGAAATCTTCCCGATGTCAGCGCTGACGTCGGAGGGAGGGCTTAAGCAAAGCCCTCCCTTCCTCCGACGTCAGCGCTGACATCAGGAAGACTTCCGGTCGGCTGTGTGCGGCTGCGGCAGGGCAGGTAGGAAGAAGGCAATGGCGAACGAAAGAGGGGGGAGGGGGCGGTCCGCCCCGAAGAATGTGCACAGCTGGTCAGGTCCCCCGATCGACCGACAACAGGCCCGGCCGACAAACCTCCCTGCCCTGTAGCCGCGAATCTAAATTACCTCTTACAGCAGCTTCAATAATCCAGCTGCTGTAAGAAGGTAATTTAGATTCGCGGCTACAGGACAGGGAGATTTGTCCGACCGGGCCTGTTCTGTTGTCGGTCGGGTGCAAAAGCGCCACAAAGGTGGAGGCAGGGAGGGAGGAAAGGTGGAGTGGAGAAGAAAAGACGCTTAAGGGGGGAGAAGGCCGCTGAAAGCACATGTTGGAGCAGGGGATGAGAGGGAGGGAGAGAAGGGGAAATATTGGACAAGGGCAGAAGGGATGCTAAATCATAGGGTGACAGGCAGAGAGAACAACAGGAAAAAGAGTGGAAGCAATCTTGAACCCTGAGGGTGAGGGCAGAGAGAGGTGGTGAGATGATTGATCATGGGGAGAGGGACAAAAGGGAATAGAGATGGGATAGGAAGATAGTGGAAGTAAAAGGACAGGGAGATGTATGTTTTTAGATGTATCTAAATAAAAATAATAACAAAAAATTTATCTTTTTTATGTCATCTTAGCATATTTTATGCTGCAGAACGAATTATTTTTTTTTACATGTATTCCTATGGGAAAACGCGTTTCACATAACGAACGTTTCACATAACAAACTTGCTCCTGGAACCAATTAAGTTCGTTGTGTGAGGCACCACTGTATATATATATATATATATATACTAGTGTTTAAGCCCGTTAGATTAACGGGTGCTAGATGACCGCCTCTCCTGCTTTTGAACCTGGGCAGGGGCAGAGGCAGAGCCGGAGCGGGAGGGAGTGACGGTGGGAGAGCAATTTCAAAGCCTTGGAAGTGGCGGCTCCTTGACCAATCCGTGCTTACAACGTCCCCACACTCGCGGTCTGGCTGGCTCCCCCACCAAAGCCCTTCACAGTGGCAGCCCCTCCCGCATCCGTCCCCGCGTCCCAAGCCTCTCCAAAGGCCAGCTCCCACGAAAATGGTATCCCTCTGTCCAAAGCCGCTGTGGCAGCCTCCCTCAAAACACATTTCAAATCTGACATATTGTAATCACAAAACAGAAAATAAAATTATTTTTCTTACCTTTTGTTGTCTGGTCATTATTCATATCATGTAGGGGTCCCAGGCTATGGTTGGCTTTTGATAACTCGCTTGCCAGGGCCCCTTCTTTCTTCTTCCCTCCCTCCATCCCTGCAGCTGAAGACAGGCACCTCCCCCCAGTGGTCTGAGACAGGAGGGAGCAGTTAGGAGAGGGTCTGAGGGCAAAGAGGGGCTCAACAGCGCCCAACCACCTTTCCTTCCCTCCCTCCATCAGGTGCAGTGAATCCACCAATGTTAAAAGGAGCCGCGTCGAAATCGGAGGCCTGCCACTGCCGTAGCACGTTCCCCTCTGCCTTGGTCCCGCCCCTTCTCTGACCTATGGGACCGCGGCAGAGGAAACGTGTTACGGTGGCGGCAGGGCTCCAATTTCAAAGCAGCTGCTTTTAACATAGACGGAGCTGAACTGACGTGATGGAGGAAAGGAAGGGACGGTGGGGCAACGGCAGGAATTGTTTGGCGGGCCAAGCACCGGTTTCTTTAGGCAGCCCCGGTTGTTTACTTGGATTCAATGTGAGCCGGGTGAGGAAGTCTGCCGCAGCCTCGCGGCTAGGTAGGGGGACAACAATGGCGCATATGCTCAAGCCCCCGCTGCAGCTCCTCTCTCGATCCTGGTGCGGTTCGAGAGAGGAGTCGTGGCGGCGGCTTGAGCATAAGCGCCATTGTTGTCCCCCTACCTAGCGGCGAGGCTGCGGCGGCCTTCCTCACCCGGCTCTCACGGCTGGCGTCCGGCGAACCCTAATGCTGACATTGAATCCAAGTAAACAACCGGGGCTGCCTAAAGAAACATGGTAATCATATTCTGTTCTGAAAGCCCCCGCCGCAGCTCCTAGGCGGTTGAGGGTGGAAGGTTGTGGTTGGAGTTGCTAGGCTGCAGCGGATTGTGAGTTGCGAGTGTGGGGCCTGTAGCGGTGCGAGGTGGAGAGCAGGCTGTGGTGACGTAGTAGGCACGCATGCGCACTCGTGTTTCCGCGACGGGACCAGGGAACACGATTTTTTTAGTGCGCATGCACGTCCTACCATTTTATTATATTAGATATATATATATAGAGAGAGAGAGAGATAGTTAGGGCAAGTGAGTTGCATTATAGGCCAGGAGGAGAAAGTAAGATGTGACCAATAGGCTAAAGACAGAGAGAGAGATTTGGGAAAGTTGGGAAAGTTGGGGAAGTTGGGAAAGTTGGTGTGGGTCAAAGAAAAGAACATAAGAATAGCCATAATAGAGTAGACTGGTCCATCTAGCCCAGTATACTGCCAATTCAGATCACAAGTACCTGGCACAATCCCAAATAGCTACAAGATTTCATGCTACTAATCTCTGGGACAACAGTAGCTTTCTTCATGTCTTTATCACTAGCAGACTATGGACTTTATTCCCCAGGAACTTGTCCAATGCTAACTACTGTTACCACATCCTCTGAAAACGAGGTGAAAATCGGGTGTTACTGACATACCAGAGAAAGGTGGATGGAGGTAGGAAGATGAGATGTTTTGGTGATGGGTTAAAGGCAGGTAACTGGGGTGTAGGGGAGAGTGAGAGTTGAGGTGGGTGGCAGTCTATGAGGGAGTACTTGAGGGCAGGAGATTATGAACTGTTTAGTAGCAGGCCTTGGAAAGGTATTGGGGAGAAGGTGAGGGCAAGGTTTTGCATGATAGGTTGACTGTGGTGTCAAGTTAGGGCATGAGGGAGATCAAATATAGCAGAGAGGGGATAGCTGGGGTGATGGGTTGGGAAGGGAAGAGAAGAGAAGAGAGAAGTAATGGGATAAGCTGACTAGCAGGGAAGGGACAGCTTGGTACTGGTGACAGGTTAGGGATAGATGTCATGGAAAGCAGCACAGTGGAGCAGGGGAATGTAAGTTGGGTTGCACTCAGCTTCTCTTTGGTAACATCTTTCTGTGGAGTAGAATGTGAATAAATGGCATATTTGTATACCTAATTATACGAGGACACACAATATATGATATGTTCATATAATGATTCAAAATGTTGTGTGATCATGGCACTGAGGTACCCCGATACAGCGGCATGATAATCTTCTCCGATCTGTTCGTGATCCCCTTCTTTATCATTCCTAGCATTCTGTTTGCCCTTTTTGCCGCCATTGCACATTGCGTGGACGGCTTCATCGACTTGTCGATCATAAATCCCAAGTATCTTTCCTGATAGGTCTCTCCAAATCCCGCCCCGGACATCCTGTATTCGTGCATGAGATTTTTGTTACCTATATGTATCACTTTACACTTATCCACGTTGAACCTCATCTGCCATGTTGATGCCCATTCCTCGAGCCTGATTATGTCACGTTGCAGATCTTCACAATCCCCCTGTGTCTTCACTACTCTGAATAACTTTGTATCGTCCGCAAATTTAATCACCTCACTCGTCGTACCAATATCTAGATCATTTATAAAGATGTTGAAGAGAGTCACGTGATGTGTTGAGCCGAGCAGGACGTCCCTAGCTCGAGCTCCTGGGCCCCACGATCCTTCTCGCCTCATCTAGCCTGCATTCGTTCTCTGCTTTTTCTTCCCGGGGCTTGGATCAGTGCATGGACCGGTTTGTACACCCCACTAGCCCTGCCATGAGCGGACGGACCACACGCAAGACAAAGATAAGGAACCCCGGCCTCCTAAACCTGACGCCAAGATGGCGACCGCGAACTCGGGTTCCGCGCTGCCTCTCTCCGAAGCACATATTGATGCCCTCTCCGCATCAGTGGTTCGCGCGCTTGATTTGCGTTTTGAGGGCCTGTCGGGGCAGCTGACATCGCTAGAGTCCCTGCTCACAGAAACCACGAGGCACACAGGGGAGCTCGAGTCGTGGGTCGTGCTAGTGGAGGAGGCGCACACTTTTTCAGCTGCTGACCTCCTATCCCTCAAAGACCTTGTGCAGCGTCAAGCAGAGAAACTTGACGACCTGGAGAACCGGTTGCGCAGGGATAACATCAGGCTGATCGGTTTTCCAGAGTCTGTCCCTCGCCTTCTGCCTACCCTTGAAGCCTGGCTAAATGCTGAATTTCCCTTGCCAGCAGGGATGGGGCCTGTTCGTTTGGACCGGGCTTACCGGTTGGGCCGGCGCTCTGAAGATCATACGCGTGCCAGGGTCACGATTGTGAAGGTATACAACTCTGCCCATAAGGCTGAGCTGATGCGGGCTTACAAGCAGCGGCGCAATACCCTTGCATATGAGGGTTCTCCGATTCGGCTATTTCAAGATTACTCCCCAGCTCTTCAAGACCGTCGGAGGCGCTTCTCCAGGGTGTGCTCGGCCTTGTTTGACCGCAAGCAGCGTTTCATGCTTCAGTATCCGGCACACCTGAAGATCTGGACCAGCACTGGATGGAGGAGCTATGCCACCGTGGAGGACGCTCAGGCCTTTCTGGATGCGTTGCCGGCTGACCCGGGTCCCTCCTCGGCGCCCTGATTTTGCCTTTTGTGGATCATGACTCTTTTGGTGATCCTCTGTGGGAACAATTGACCTTCAGCTTTAGCGTGCCTGTCTCCAGCTTTGTGGACTATGGCTCCGCTTTCTCTGGTCTACTCCTTTTACTCCCTCAAGTGGAGGTGGTATGGCTGATTTTTCTTTCGGGGCCCTGCTTGCGACTACCTTAGGGGCTTGCCCTTGTGGTACCTCATCTGGGGACCTGTTTGCTTTTGTTCGCTGGGTTTCTTTTTGCCATGAGTCTGAATCCTTGGGTTATACACTATGGGGCTCATGACTAGTCATTTTGTGTGCTGGGTTACCATGTTATTGGCCTGCACCTTGATGACTTGAAGATTTCCATGCTTGGAGTGGGTCCGTGTGTCTTGCAGTCTGGTGTTTGGGCTGTCTGCCTGGATGGGTTGTGTGTGGTAGCCTACTCAGTTCGATTGGTTTTGTATGTATGATTTCTCCCATCTTGCTTTTGTCTTTTTTCTTTGGGATGGTTTTGAGTTAGTTGCATGGTCTGGGGGGGTTTGAGTGAGTTGAGAGGTCGAGTTGGTGCTTGTATGTTTGGTTCACTTTGTGTATATGTGAGCTGTAGCACTGATGGGTGGGGTGGGGAGGTCTGGGGCCTGGGTAACATTGGTTCGTAACTCCTTCTCTTAGTCCCGCTTTGGTGGGATAAGGGGTGTGACTTTGTTGGGAATTGGGATTTGGTCTTGGGGAGGGGTGGTTTGGGTTGGGTTTTGGGAGGGGGAGATTTACTCTCACTGATGCTGGGGTTTTGTTTTTTGGGTTTGTATTTTTTATTGCTTTGTCTGCTACTTCTGGGGAGTTTAGGGTTTTGTTTTTTCTCTTCTCTTTCTTTATTCCTTCTTTTTTGTCTGTATGGGGTGCTACTCTTTGAGTTTCTTCCTATCCTCTTGTTTCCTGTCCTGGCGCACTGTGGTTCTAATGGCCCTGGGGGAGGCTGGGCTCCTGGGGTCTTCCTTAGGCGGCTTTGTCTATATGTGAGGCGTCCTTTTTCTCTCTTCTGGCCGCTGTAAGTTTACCTTTTCGGCTCACTTCTTGGAATGTAGGGGGTATCACGTCCCCGATTAAGAGGTCTAAAATTTTGGCTGCGCTTCAACGTCATCATACTGATATTGCCTGTTTACAGGAAACTAAGCTCACTGATGAGGAACATCTTAAATTACGGCGTTCATGGGTGGGGGAGGTTTATTTTGTGTCTTCCCCTGGACGTCATTGCGGTGTGGCGGTGTTGCTTCGGAAATCTTCACCTCTCGGAGTGCAGGTCCTTGATAAATCTCCGGAGGGTCGTCACTTACTTTTACAAATATCGTTGGGGAACCGGAGTTATCTGTTATTGGTAGTTTATGGCCCAAACTCGTCGGAATCGGTATTTTTACGAGACTTGGTTGCACTTCACTCCCGATATTCTGGTGATCCTTTGCTCTTGGTGGGTGATTTCAATTTGGTTAGCGACCCTGCATTGGATAAATCGGGGACTTCTCCCTCTACTTTTGGGACTCGAGGATGCCTTCTTGCTGATCTTTGCGACACTCTCTCTGTTGTGGATCCCTGGCGCCTCTTACATCCTGAGGTCCGGGACTATACCCATCTTTCTAGAGCCCATAATACCTGGTCTCGTATTGATTACATTTTTGTATCCGTGGGTCTGTTCTCCTCAGTTTCATCTGCGGAAATTGGCCCTCTGGCCGTTTCGATCATGCTCCAATTTGGATTGATATCAATCTGGATCCATCCTATGTTCGTTCTTCTTCTTGGTGATTTCCCTTTTATTTGGCCCAGGATGCGGAGTTTAAAACATTTTTGGAGACTCAGTGGGTTGACTATCTACAACATAATGCACAACATCACGACGATCCCGTTTTGTTTTGGGAAGTCGCCAAAACCGTGATTCGAGGTCACATTATTTCCTTCCTCTGTGCCAGACACCGTCGTATTAACCGTAGTATTATCGCCCTACAACGTGCTCTTGGCGCAGCTAGCGTGCCTTTCAGGATGCTCCCTCTCCTGCTGCACGAGAACACTATCTGTCTGCTCAGGCTACGCTTAACTCGTTGCTCCACTCTCGCTTGATGAAATGGGCGGCCTTCCACAAACATCGATTTCACAGATTTGGTAACAGACCGGGGCGCTTATTGGCCCGTCTCGTAGATGCTCGGCTGGGCCACAAACCGATCTTGACCCTTAAGACATCTGGGGGGGGGGGTCGAGTTACAAAAACGTCGCAGGTGGCAGCCACGCTTCTTGATTTTTTTACTCACCTCTATGCTGCACCAGATGAGATTTCTGGGGACCTCATTTCTGACTATTTGCACTCGTCGGGCATGCCGCGCTTAGCTGTGGCCATAGCGATTCGTCTTAATGAGCCACTTCAGGCGTTGGAATTACAGGTTGCCATCAAATCTCTTGGATCGAGTCGGGCTCCTGGTCCGGACGGGTTTTCCGGCAAGTTTTATTGTATTCTCTCCCATCGTGTTTGCGGGCCCTTACTTGACTACTACAATGCGGCAGTAATGAGGGGCTCCTTTCCACACTATGCCAATGAGGCCTTGGTTACCTTGTTACTGAAACCGGGTAAGGCGGCTGATGACCCGGGGGTCTTATCGCCCAATCTCTTTACTTAATGTTGATTTAAAATTGTTCTCTCGTCTTTTGGCCAACCGTCTTGCGCCTCTTCTTCCTTCTGTTATCCATGAAGACCAAGTTGGATTTGTTCGGGGTCGGCACTCAGTTCGCAATGTGCAAAAGGTCCTCTTTGCGCTGGCTCATTGCCAGGCATTGAACATTGACTCGCTGTTTGTTAGCCTGGATGCCTCTAAAGCATTCGATAGTGTCAATTGGTCCTTCATGAATCCCACCCTTGAACACGTGGGGTTGGGGGGGGTTACCTTAGTGCAATCCGTTCTTTATATTCGAGTCCGCGGGTGTCTCTTTTGATTAATGGTACCCGCACGGATTCCTTTCCTATCTTTCGAGGTACTAGACAGGGCTGCCCCCTCTCTCCTTTACTTTTTCTGCTGTTTTTAGAACCCTTGCTTTGTACTTTGCGCCGTTTTGATGAGGTGCGGGGCCTTCGGGTTGCGGGTGAGTCTCTGAAGATGCTGGCTTTTGCGGACGATATGTTTTTGATCCTGACCAATCCTGAGGTATCTTTGCCTCTTGCGTTGGACCTTATTTCTGAATGTGGTTTTCATTCCGGCTTTTCCCTTAATCTCGACAAATCTTTGGCTCTGCCTTCTAGTCCGGCAGTTCGTACTTCTTTGCAGGGTTCCTTCCCTTTGCACTGGGTGGAGTCTGAGCTTCGCTATTTAGGCATCCACATTCCTATGGATCTCGCCCGCCTCTACTCTTTAAATGTTGGCTCTTTGTTTTCTGGAATTGGGACTCGGTTACAGTTGTGGCGGGGTCTTCCCCTTTCTTTGTTGGGTCAGGTGAGTCTTTATAATATGCTTGTTGTACCACAGTGGCTGTATGTCTTTCAGGTTCTTCCCCTCTATCTGTCCCCACATGACGAGAAGCGTATTGCTCGTATGGTACAAAGGTTCCTCTGGTTGGGTAAGCGTGCTCGCCTCCCCTATAAGAGGGCGGCCTTACCTTGGTATAAAGGTGGTTTGGGGTTGTTGAATCTTCGTTTCTTAACTATTGCTAATGGTATGTGCCATATTAATGATCTCTTTAGTGGCACCTCCACGTTTACCAACACTTCCTTGGAACTTTCATGCTTTACCTCTACTCACTTTAGTGCGTTTCTCCACTCTCCTTTGCTTTCTAAATGGGACTCTGCGCCCAGTGCGTTGTTGCATATCCCTCTTCGTCGGACCTGGCACTGGGTTTGCAGGTTTCATTCTCTCAGTCCTCTGATCTCTCCATTTCTACCTTTGCGTTCTAATGCTCGTTTTTCTCCTGGGATGGATAATGCTAGCTTTGTACATTGGGAAGCAAAGGGGATTCGTTTTTTGTTTCATTTGGTTGATGATGACGGTCGGATCAAACCATTTGACTTGCTCTGTGAGGAATTTACTCTACCTCGTACAGATGTCTATGCCTATCTCCAGATTCGCCACTACATATCCTCTTTGCCTAGTAATCATCTTTCGGCCTCTTGTTGGGAACTGTTGCTGGAGGCTTTTACATTTGGCTCTCAACAACCTGTCCCCTTGAAATTTCACCATAGACATCTGAAGGACGAGTCCCCTATGCTTGCTTGTATTAGATTGCGAGATGCTTGGGTGGGAGATTTGAATGTGGAATTCTCTGATGAAGTAATTTTGAATGCTATCAAAAAGTTACCTCTGTATAGTAAATATGCTAATTTTTGGGAACAACACTACAAATTGACTCTTCGCCTGTACATCTCTCCTCGGAGAGCTTTTCTGGCGGGGCTCTGCCAGACAGTGGACTGCCGACACTGTGGTGCTCCGGACGCCGGTCTTGGACATATGTTTTGGTCTTGTCCATCCATTCAGACCTTTTGGGATGCTGTTTTCCTTTTTGTTGATGACATCTGGAACATTACAGTTCAGCGATCTGCCTTGGTGTTATTTGGAGCCTCCCTACACTTCCATCCCCGTAGGCCCGGGGCCTCCACGTTTCTGCGTTGGACGGCAGTGATTGCTATCAAATGCATTTTGCTCAAGTGGATGGAAGCGGAGGCGCCTGACTATTCCCTTTGGCGTAGTCACATGATTACGTTGCTTTCCTGGGAACGGAGAGGAGTCCAAGACATTTCTTCCTTGCCCGGACGAGCCTTTCAACGAATTTGGGAGCCTTTTTGGACCACATTGTCTCCGGTGGCCCGTAGCCGCCTTTTGATCTGCTAGCCCCTTGGTATTTGTATTTCTTATTTAGTTTATCATGTGTTTTTTTGGTTTTTTGGTTTTTTTTAGCATCAGTGAGAGTGGGTGGAGGGAGGAATGGGTTGTGGGTTGGGTTGGTGGGGTGGGTTTGTCGGTTTCTGGTGTGAAATTTTGAGCTGCCTTGTTGATCTTTGACCTTGTTTTGGATTGTTGTTTTTTTTTCTTGGTGCTCAATAAAAATATATTTGACGATAAAGATGTTGAAGAGCACGGATCCAAGCACCAAGCCCTGCGGCACCCCACTGGTGACGCTCTTCCAGTCCAAGTATTGTCCATTTACCTCCACTCTCTGTTTCCTATGATCCAGCCAGTTTGTAATCCACGTGAGTATTTCACCCTCGATTCTATGGCTCGCAATTTTCCAAAGTAGTCATTCATGCAGAACCTTGTCAAACACCTTCTGAAAATCCAGATATACAATGTCGAGCGGGTCGCCCTTGTCTATCTGTCTGTTTACTCCCTCAAAGAAGTGCAGCAAGTTTGTCAAACACGATCTGCCTTTTCTAAAACCATGCTGACTGGTCCTCATCAGCCTGTGTCCATCAAGGTGATCAATGATGCGGTCCTTTATCAGCGACTCTACCATCTTTCTCGGTAACAAGGTCAGACTCACCAGTCTGTAGTTACCCGGATCTCCCCTCGAACCTTTCTTGAAGATCGGCGTAACATTTGCACCTTCCAGTCTTCCGGAATCTTTCCCGATTTGATCGACAGATTGGCTATTAGTTGAAGCAGTTCTGCTATGGTTCCTTTCAGTTTCTTGATGACCCTTGGATGGATGCCAGCCGGTCCCAGGGATTTATCGCTCTTAAGCCTATCAATCTGCCTACACATCTCTCCTAGACTGACCGTCAATCCTGTCAGCTTTTCGTCTTCATTTCCAGTTGTGGCATGTTCTCTCCAGTAGATTCAATTCCCTCTTTGACGTATATGGCAATGCCCCCACCTTTTTGAGCCACTCTGTCTCTGTCTCGGCAGTATAGTTTGTATCCCGGTAGCACAGTGTCCCAGACGGTTTCCTCAGTCCACCATGTTTCCGTGATGCCTATGATGTCAATGTTATCTTTTTGTGCCATAGCTTCTAATTCACCCATCTTATTTCTAAGGCTCCTTGCGTTCGTGTACATACACTTGAGTTTGCGGCCTGTTCCTTTCTTGCATTTCCTTCCCTCTTGTGTCCTTTTCAATCTGTCTTGCCTGTAATTCGGTGAGTCTTTCCCTCTATCTTCTTGCAAGGTATCCTCCTGGTATACCGGTTCCCGAACCATCGACTCTCTCTCTTGGTCGACTGTCGGCTTTCCCCTTCTTCCTAGTTTAAAAACTTCTCAACTTCTCTCTTGATGTTGCTTGCAAGTAGCCTCGTTCCGTCTCTGCTGAGGTGGAGTCCGTCCTTCCTGTATAGCTTGCTCTTCCCCCCTCCTAATGTTTTTCCCCTTTTTTGTCTCCCTTTTCTTATAATGATTAATATTGTAACCTTATCCCCTCCTCCCTTCACATCTAGTCAAGTCTGTTGGTCTGTAGGTCTAACCCCCTTTTTTTTTTATTATTATTATCATTCCTTTGTATTTTAACGCATGTACAAATTTGGATTTTAATGTAATTCGCTTAGTATTTTATATATAAGTGATTCATCAAATTTCGAATAAACTTGAAACTTGAATGTCATCCAGTTGTGCGCGAAGTGAAATCCTTCTTCCTCACACCAGCGCTGCATCCACATGTTGACTGCTTGCAGCTCCATCTGCCTCTTCTCATCAGCCCTGGGTACCAACAGGATCTCCAAGAATGCTATGCTCTGCATTCTGGTCTTCAGCTTCCTTCCCAGTATCCGGAACTGGTCCTTCAGTACTTTCTGTTGTAGTTCCTGTTGCTCACGTTGTTCGTCCCCACATGGATTACCACCACCGTATCTTCTTCTTCCACACTGTCGATGATCCTGTCAATGCGGCTCACTATGTCTTCTACCTTGGCACCCGGTAGGCAGGTCACCAGCCAATCCAGTCTTCCTCCCACTATATGGCTGTTGATTTGGCTGATGATGGAGTCCCCCACAATGATTGCTGTCCTCTCTATCTTCTCTTGATTCTCCAGCTGCAGGTCCGTGTCCCTGGTGTATGTCCATCTCTCTTGCCGCAGGTCCGTATCCTTCGTTCTCGCTGCTGTGTCACCCATTTCTTCGTGGTGGTTGTCCGTCGGGTGGTCCACACTCTCTGTAGGTGTCTTTCAGCAGTTCCACTGTTGCTGGTGATTTTCCACAGCCTCCCTGTATGCCTCCTCTATGAACTTCTTCAGCTCTCGGACTTCTTCCTTGATGGTGTCCTCTGTCTTGTTCTTTGCTTCCCCTGTCTTGACATTCTCTGCATCTCTGTCTCCCTCCTTCACTGCTTGAAGTGCCTCCAGTTCCAGTATTTTACCCTCCAGGAGTCTGACTTGTCTCTTCAGATTCTCCAGTTCTCCGCATTGAGCGCATATGTAACACCGCTTCCCAGAGGGGAGGTAGTCATACATATAGCAGACGGTGCAGAAAACTGGGTAACTCAACATCTTGCTTCCGTCTGCGGCTTCCATTACTGCCTGAATGCCGGTCTACTGTGGATGCCTTCTGTGTCTGCTGTGGTTGTCTTCAGCACCTGCTGTCCTCTGTGTCTGCCTGGTTGTATGTCCTCTGCACCTGTTGTGTTCTCCTTCTGCTCTCCTTTAGCTTTGTGTGGTTGTGTGTCCTCTGTACCTGCTGTGTCTGCCTTGTTGTGTGCCCTCTGTGCTTGCTGCGGTCACATCTACCTCCAAATACCCAACAGGCTGCACTAATAATTAGGATGCCAATTCTTCAGTGGGGTGTTTTCCAGCACTATAAAAAAATCCACCTAATGTAGGTGGGGCAATTAGGGGTTAAGTGACTTACCCAGGGTCACAAGCACTGTGGGCTTGAACCCATTGTGGTGGTTTGGCAGTCTTATCTGTCTGTCTGCGAGGACAGACACGATTCTATATAGGATGCCTGTGTGCGATTCTCTAAAGCTGCTTAGGCGGCTTCGGAGACTGGGCATCCTATACAGAATCTGGCCCTTTATGTCCAGAAGTTTGAAGAGCTTTTCATTTTTGGAAGGACTTTTATGTTAAGTGCTTTTTTTATTGTGTTTTTCCTGAATGTTTTGTATTGGAGTTTTGGTCATGGATTGTTTGGGATATGTGCAGTGTATAAATAAACAGTTTGTATTTGTATGACGTATTTGTTTGATAAATTAGAGGCATTTCCAGCGATAATTGTTTGGGCTACTCCGACACAAGTTGGGCTACTTTTTGGTGACTTTTTGCCATGAGTTTGGCTGGAAATTTTTTTGCCATCTGACAACCCTGCTGAATTAGATAGCTGTAGGTCTCAGTTGGGAAGGCAGACCAGGGATGCTCACACGGAGGATGAGATTCTGCTGTCCTCACAGCCTGAGGACATTGAAATGCTTATTCCTGAGGAAACAGATGAGGTAACTGAGGACAATTCACCAGAGGCTATGGAGTTAGGTGATTTACCTGAACAGTTACTTACTGAAGATATGGAAGCGAGTTGAAGCTGTTTTGTTACCTTAACCAAGGGTTGTTGTTTTTTTAACCAGAAGTTAGCGGAGTTACTACAGCAGATTTGCAACCTATCCTTGAAAACAGGGGTAATCCCGGAAGACTGGAAGATAGCGAATGTTACACCTATCTACAAGAAAGGATCGAGAGGCGACCCGGGGAACTATAGACCAGTCAGCTTAACCTCCATTCCAGGGAAGATGGCCGAATCATTAATCAAGGATAGTATCAATGAGCATATAGAAAAAAATAATCTGATGAAAACAAACCAGCATGGTTTCTGTAAGGGAAGATCATGCCAAACTAATCTACTGCACTTCTTTGAGGGGATAAGCGAACAATTGGACAAAGGTGACGCCATAGACATCGTATACCTGGACTTCCAGAAAGCCTTCGACAAGGTACCCCACGAGCGACTACTGGAACCATGGGGTGGAAGGGGACATACACAGATGGATCAGAAACTGGCTGGCGGACAGGAAACAGAGGGTAGGAGTAAAGGGACACTACTCTGACTGGAAAGGGGTCACGAGTGGTGTCCCGCAGGGGTCAGTGCTGGGACCGCTGTTGTTCAATATATTTATTAACGACCTGGAATCAGGTACAAAGTGTGAAGTTATAAAATTTGCGGATGACACAAAACTCTCCAGTAGGGTTAGAACTGTTGAAGAATGTAATGAACTACAAAGGGACCTGAACAAACTGAGTGAGTGGGCAAATAAATGGCAGATGAGCTTCAATGTAGAGAAATGTAAAGTCATGCACATAGGGAAAGGAAACCCGACGTACAACTACACGATGGGGGGATGGTATTGGGGGAAGGCAACCTAGAAAAGGACTTGGGGGTTTTGGTGAATAAAACAATGAAATCGGCGGCACAATCCGCAGCGGCCTCCAAGAAGGCGAACAGAATGTTGGGCATTATCAAAAAAGGTATCACTACCAGAACCAAGGAAGTTATCCTCCCGCTATATAGGGCGATGGTGCGCCCGCATCTGGAGTACTGCGTTCAATACTGGTCGCCGTACCTTAGGAAGGATATGGCGATACTCGAGAGGGTCCAGAGAAGAGCAACAAAAATGATAAAGGGCATGGAAAACCTTTCATATGCTGAGAGGCTGGAGAGGCTGGGGCTCTTCTCCCTGGAAAAGTGGAGACTTAGAGGGGACATGATAGAAACATACAAGATCATGAAGGGTATAGAGAAGGTAGAGAGGGACAGATTCTTCAGACTGACGCGGACAACAAAAATAAGAGGGCACTCAAAAAAATTGAACGGAGACAGATTCAGAACAAATGCTAGGAAGTTCTTCTTCACACAGAGGGTGGTGGACACCTGGAATGCGCTTCCAGAGGAGGTGACTGAGCAGAGTACGATGTTGGGTTTCAAAACGGGATTGGACGAGTTCCTGAAGGAAAAGGGGATTGAGGGGTATAATTAGAGGGATACTATACAGGACTATACTATATAGGATGAAATGTTTTAGAGTAATAGATCACTTAGAGGTCATTGACCTGGGGGGCTGCCGCGGGAGCAGACTGCTGGGCATGATGGACCTATGGTTTGACTCGGCAGAGGCGATGCTTATGTTCTTAAGTTTTGCTGTGCAGCTTGTTGCTGCAAATTCCTTCCCTGTGAAAAGGTAGAGACTGTGTGTTAAGCTGGAGAAGCTAAGACCTTTCTGGAACTTAAAGAAGGGATAGTTTAAGCCTTTAAAACTTTCCAGGAAGTTTAATCTATTTTTTTCTGTGTACTCAAGACGGCTGCCACTACAGGCAAGGGCAAGGTACTGAGTCTCTGCTTGAGGATAAGCAAACTCAAGGACTGTATAGTATGTTTGAGAACTGTGCTTTTTTCCTGTGATGCTTATTTTCTTTATTCTGCTATGGAGATAAAGAGTTTGGGGGCTAGAATTGCCCATCATCTTTGGTGTGGGTTATGTGGGCTGCATTTCGTCTCTGAAGTGCCTATTTTTGGCAGATCCACCAATCTCTCCCCTGTAGCGCTGAGAAGCTGTAATATTCTTTGTGCTTTAATTGAAAATACCAATTGTGGGCTTCAGCTCATATGAAGAGCTGTGCACAGTGTTGGCTGATTTGTTTCCAGAGCATTTTTTTGTTTTTGACTTACTTGTTAGATAAGGTGAGGACACTAAGATTGGACAGCCCAGGCTGGTTTGAGAACCTTCTTTTGCCCATTGTTTTGTGGGAATCCTGAATGTGATTTGTTTTGGGTTCTCAGACAAACTTGTATAAGAAATAAATACAACCATGAAAGCTTACCTGTTTGGTTTTTTTGGCATTCTGAATGTGATAAGCTATGGTAAGCTCACCAGTGCAGGGACTTCCTCCCATTTGGGGAAGCACGCCGGGGCCTATATTAGTGACGTGTGCCAGTCCCTGCCATTGCCTAAGGGATGGACATGCTTCACCAACTGGAATAGTTTATTTGTATTAGTGTTTAATGTGCCTACTTTAGTTGAGTAATAAGTTCTCCGTTTTTCTTTTAACATGAGTTTGTATTTATGTACTTCCTTTCGCCAGGATTCCCTGTCAGTATTTAATTTAGTTTTTAACTATTTTCTTTCAAAGCAATACAATAAGCGCTTCATTTCTAGTAATTCCTTGTCATACCATATTCTATGGTCATCAGATCGTCTCTTTATATTGTGTTTAGGAGCAATTTCATCTAGGATGAGGTTGCAAGTATTTTTCCAGGCTACTGGGAACTTGGTGGTATCTTCTGCTACTGGAGTTAGTTCTATGCATTTCCTTACTGAGATTTTTTTGCTTAGAATATTTTAGTGACAGCTTAAATATTTTTGTCTATTGTAAAGTAAAATAATAAGTAAAGTGTTCGGACCATATCGTAGCTTGCCAGCTATCTCTACTCAGATGGATTCTGGGGGAAGAATTGTGATTGTTTTATTTTTTTGTTTGTAAATCTGCTTGAAAACGTAGATCCTTTTTTAATTGATGTAAACCGCCTAGAACTCGACGGGTATGGCGGTATATAAAAAATAAAATTAGTAGTAGTAGTAGTAGTAGTAGTAGCCAATGTAACCAAATCTAGGTGGTGGCCCTTTTCATGCGATTGGGTAAATTGAGCAATTATATAATCCAAAAAGGACAGAAAAGCTTTCAGCTCAGTAATTTTTTGATTATGTTCCTCCTCTAAATGAAGGTTAATATCCCCCAGTAAAAGACTTTGGGAGGTGTGCAGAGAATTATTAAAAATAAACTCATAGAAATCTTCCTTTGCAGAGGTCCAACAACCAGGAGGAATATAGAAAAGAGTGTAAGAGAGAGAATCCAGTAGATCAAACCTTCTTAAGGTACAGGAAATAATTTCTAAATTATTGTTTGTCCTTGAATCCTGCACTTTAAATTCAAAACCTTTCTGTATTGTGATATCTACTCCCCATTCCCGCTTTTCATTGTGACAAAGAGGAATAATTTTGTAGTTTGAAGGAAGTAAATCATTGATGATTGGATCATCATTAGATAAGAGCCAGGTTTCTGAAATAAATACAAAAGTTAGATTCTGATTCAAAATCCAATCCTTAATCAATTGAGCCTTACCTCTAACTGAACGTGCATTAACATAAGCACAATGGGCAGGGTTCAGCAGGCAGGTGTTTATCTGCCACAGAGGAGAATCATTGGGGAGAGGTCCCCATGACAGAGATACATTCTCTGTGGAAGGAAGGAGTCCCTTGGAGGGAGAATTTTTCCCTTTTCTAGATGGAGGCTAAAAGAGCCTTGGAAAGGTTTGGGACATGTGCAACAACCTCCAGGGGTAACTGGTCTGTACTGAAGCAGGGTAAAAAAAAAAAAAAAAAAAGCGAACAGAATGTTGGGCATTATCAAGAAAGGTATCACTACCAGAACGAAGGAAGTTATCCTACCACTGTATCGAGCAATGGTGCGCCCACATCTGGAATACTGCGTCCAATACTGGTCGCCATACCTCAAGAAGGACATGGCAATACTCAAGAGGGTCCAGAGGAGGGCAACGAGGATAATAAAGGGTATGGAGAACCTTTCATATGCCGAACGGTTAGACAGGCTGGGGCTCTTTACCCTGGAGAAGCGGAGACTGAGAGGGGACATGATAGAGACTTATAAAATCATGAAAGGCATAGAGAAGGTGGAGAGGGACAGATTCTTTAGACTAGCAGGGACAACTAAAACAAGAGGTCATTCAGAAAAACTGAGAGGAGACAGATTCATAACGAATGCAAGGAAGTTCTTCTTCACTCAGAGGGTGGTGGACACCTGGAACGTGCTTCCCGGAGAGGTGATAAGACAGAGTACAATTCTGGGGTTCAAAAAGGGACTGGATGACTTCCTGGAAGCGAAGGGGATTACAGGGTACAGATAGAGGTTTACCTTACAGGACATTAAGCGAATAGGGTATGGATATTTTAGGTTAGGTAGGGAACACTTTCAGGTCATGGACCTGGGGGGCCGCCGCGGGAGCGGACTGCCGGGCACGATGGACCCCTGGTCTGACCCGGCAGAGGCAATGCTTATGTTCTTATGTTCTTATGTAAGCCAAGCCCATAAGGGAAAATAAATGTGGAAGGGATTTAAAGCTGTGGAAGCTAAGCAATTGTCTGTGCCTTTCCTGAGTCTGTGAGGAAACAGACTCAGGTCTCTAGAAAAATAAAAGCTTTCTTGTTGTTACACTTTTTTACAGTGGTTGTGCTGTTTTGAGTGCATGTGGGCAGTGCTCCGGGTGAGTCTGGACTGGGGTCTGCCACATAATGGAGGTATGACTGGGAGCTGTACAGTCTCTGGCACAGAGAGACTGGCCCAGGTACAATTAGAGGCTGTGTACCTCAGTAAAGAAAGTTCTGTTTTGGCTGTTTCTGAACCACAAAGGATACCAACTCCATGGAAGAGAGAGACCTGCTAACAGTTAAGAGAGCACTGGGTAAGCAGGAGTTATTGTCTCTTATTTTGTTTTGAAGCAAGAAAAAAAAGAAAGAAAAGTGTTTTATGTGTACAGCTCCGGTGTGCTGATGGGTTTAATTAAACCAGTGGTCACACCTGCTAAACCAGCAGCCTTTCTGTGCATTGCAACTCTAAGAAAGTGAGAGGTGTTTTTAATTACCTCACTGATTTCAGGTGGAGGTAGCTACCAGAGCTCAACAGAGGGAAGAAAAGAGAAAAATTTTAAAGTTCCTAAGGGAACCGAATTTGCTGAAAATCCTGGAGTACACTTATTAGGTAAAGGCTGTGCTCCAAACTGTGTAAAAGGTTAAAAAAAACAATACAAACCCAAAAAGAGAAAGAAAGCAGTGCTTATTCTGGAAATTGGAGCTGCTGCTTTAGAAAAATCAGTGAGAGTCCTGGAGTGAAGTGCTGTGTTAAAAGTCAGTACTGCAGGCTATACTGGTGAAGTACCAGAATCTGAAAACTCAAGATGGGTAGCGTGGTAGCACACACTGCTGCTTTTACAACAACCCAGAGAAGCAGAAGAGGTTAAGTGCCCTGGAGTCAGTAATAAAGTAAAAAAGAGCAAAGAGGCTGGGCCACAGAGGGAAGCAGTTTGTGAGCCCAGGAGTGCTGCAAAGTCAAAGAGGAAAATATCTAAGAAGGAAAAGAGGAACCAGGATGGTCCCCAGGTAGAGGTTAAGTGCTGGTCACTAGCACAGTCCAAGAGGAAGACTGAAGAATTGAATCAGTTATCATGTTATCTATGCCAGACGAAGAAAGAGAAACCCTGAAAGATTACCAGGTACAGATTCAGTGCCTGCCTCGGGATCTAGCTATAGAGCTAGAGACAGCTGGCCTAGGGTTACCATATGGCTCCAGAAAAAGGAGGATGGATTGAGACATCCTGGTTTTACTTCCACTGAAAGCAATAGAAGTAAAACACTGATATCTCAATCCATCTTCCTTTTTCTGGAGCCATATAGTAACCCTAAACTAACCACTATATTGAAGACTTGATGGAAGACCAGAGATTAGCTGCAGAATGTGCAATTCAGTTAAGGTTGGAAAAGAACACCATCAAGGGGCAACTGCTAATAATAGAAGATCAGTTGCAAAATAAAAAGGAAAAAGTAAAAAGACTGAAAAAGGGAAATCTGCAATCCTGGTGGGAGACTCGATCCTAAGACAGGTGGACAGTCACATAGCAGGAGGGAGAGAGGATAGGCTGGTGACCTGCCTCCCAGGAGCAAGAACCAAGGACATCATCGATAGAATTGAAAGAATCCTGGAAGGAGTGGAAACGGAAGAGACGGCAGTGTTAGTCCACGTCGGGACAAATGATGTCGCCAGGAGAGACTATAGCAGGAAGGCACTCATCGAACAGTTCAAGACCTTGGGAAGAAAGTTGAAGATGAGGACCCACAGGATAGCGTTCTCGGAGACCCTACCGGTACCGAGGGCAGATGTGAAGAGGCAGACGGAACTACAATCAATAAATACGTGGATGAGGAGATGGTGTGAAGAAGAGGGATTTCACTTCGTGAGGAACTGAACAACATTCTGGGGAAAAAGCAAGCTCTTCCGGAGAGATGGACTACACCTGAGCACGGCGGGCACTAGACTACTAGCAAACAACGTCAAGAGAGGAATAGAGCAAGCTTTAAACTAAGAAGTAGGGGAAAGCCGACAGTCGACCAGGTGTTGATGATTTGTAAGACAGTATCCCGAAAAGATACTGAGGGGGGAGAGCGCTGGGAAGACACCCAAAACTCCAAAAGAACAACAAAAAACACCAAACAGGTGACAAATAACCAACGGAGCCAGAAGTATCATGAGGGGGATAGGAGGAGGCTACTACAAAGGGAAGGCAAAAGGGAACAAGAAGAAGGGAAAAAACACAAAAAGGAAAGGAAAAAAACACAATAAGGATACATACCACGCACCACTAGGGGAAGACAAGAGAGACAATAAACGAGAGTCTGCAGAAGGGGACGAAAAGAATAATGAATCACATGGGAAAATAACAAGAAAACAAAAATATGGAGACTTACACTGTATGTACACTAATGCAAGAAGTCTGAAGAAGAAAATGGGGGAACTAGAAATCATAGCCAAAGATGAGAACCTAGACATCATAGCAATCACAGAAACATGGTGGAACGAGGAAAACAAATGGGACACAGTCAGGGTACAAGCTATACTGGAGAGACAGGACACATCAGAAAGGAGGAGGATTAGCACTGTATGCAAGGGATACCATTCAATCAACTGGAATGGATGTAGCAACAACAAATGACCAACTGGAATCAATATGGATTAAAATACCAGGAAGAAAGGGAACCAAGGTACAGATGGGCCTGTACTACCACCCACCTGGGCAAACAGAAGCAAAGGATGAAGAACTGAGAGCCGAGCTGAGGCGAGAATGTAAAAACGCAAACACCATAGTTATGGGGGATTTCAACTATCCCGGGGATAGACTGGAGCCATGGAGTTTCAAAATGCTCAAAGGAATTGGAATTCCTGGAGGCTGTACGGGACTGCTACTTGTCAAGGATCCAACGAGAGGGACAGCTACTCTGGATTTAATCCTCAACGGACTGAGAGGACCTGCCCACGGAGTGGAAGTAGTGGGACCACTAGGAAACAGTGATCACATGTGATACGGATGGGATATACCTGGAGACTGACAGTTGTTTTTTTTTTTGTAACAATGACTGTTTAAGAAACCATCTGCTACTAAAAAGGGATCATAATATTGAATAACAACTTGTTTTTTTAAAAGGGGAACTAGAGTTCAGAAAGATACCTTGCAGCTGGCGAGCCAGATGTAGTCAAAACAGGATATGGATGACTTAATCGAGAGAAGGGGGATGTGCATAAATGGTTTGTGATATGCTCATGTTTGAGCACATACACAAACCGGATTCTGACCATAATAATTTGAGCAAAAAAGTGCCTAACTTGTTTGTGACATGCTCATATTGGAGCACGTACACAAACCGGATTCTGACCATAATTTGAGCATAAAAAGACAGGCAGAACTCAGTGGAATCGGGACTTCTCCACTGCTGACGAGCCGTGTGATGCTGAAACGAGATGAATGCGCTGCCTCCTCCGATGTTCGCTGGTCCCCCGACCACGGAGTGATGATACAATATATGGTAACAAATTATTGATTCCTTACTCCATGATTTCATTATTATAAAATTGTATGAATAAACCTATATTATGCTTTCAGTCCTCTGTGTATGCTATTAATTTTCCCAGTCAGAGAGCTGGTGAGGGGAAGGGAAAGTTGGATATAGCATTACCCTAAGAATAATAGCAGTACATTAATTGGCGTAGTCGGCAGGATCTCCCTAAATAAGACCGAACAATGTTCGGTCTTATTGGCGAAAGGAGAAATCTAAAAAAGAACCTGCAGGGATACCTGGCTGGACCGGGGACCCGTATGAAATAATAGCGGCAGAAATGGCCAATCATGGATTGGCGGAATCATGGGATAAGGAGTTAAGGGAATGTGAACCAAATAATGTTGTACAAGTACTTGAAACAATCCCTGTAAAAACAGGTGAAGCAGTTACCCTGGCTCGAAGGAGTTGGGTGTTGGCCTCTGCATACCGTGGGGTGCACAAGCGGTTGCAGACGGCACTTAAAGAGAAAGGGAGAGTAGAACAGAGTAAGTTAGAATTAGAGGGACGGTGTCTGGTGCTGGAATGTAATAGTAAATTATTAAAGGATAAACTGGAACATTATCAGGATGTAGCAGAAAGAGCAGCTGTAAAAGTGGCACAAAATAAGTATAAAAAAAGGAAAGGGAGGATTAGAAGGGATTGGGATGATTGCCCGGGGGACCCCACTGTCCGGATCCTGAAATAGACCCGCCATCTGTAATAAAAAGAATGCAGCCCATTACAAGAGGAAAGAGACAGTATGGAGATTTTCTTTGTCTGAACTGCTGAGATATTTGTCAAACACAGGTATCGATTTATGCTGTTGTAAATATTAGCTAGCAGAGGGATTTCAAATGTAGTAACTTGCAATTACCTTGTTAGCAGCAGGAGGATTTTTAGATTTTTAGAATGAAAACTTTACGAGCACACACAGGGAAATGCATGCTGTTTGGAGTTCCGATCAGCCGTGGGGAAAAGTTCTTGTTGTTTTTGATGTTCAAGAAACAAAGAAAGTTTGCGTATGTTGATTTAAGTTCAAAAGAGTTTTTGCAGTGTAGATCTGTGCTGTTAAGAACAATTAAGGTATTTTAGTAGTTTAGGAGCTGTTTGTCTGAAAGTTCTGTACGAGAACAAGAAAAAAAAACCAAATATGTTAATGTAGCCTGAATTTTTCCCTTGTTTCTTTATATTTTAAAAAGGTTATCAGAATGTTGAAAGAAAGGTAATGCAGGGTCAGAAGGAATCAGGATGTGATATTAAATGAGGTGGATTTTGCCATAAGTGAATGGATAAAAGAAGTTTGAACAGCTAGATGGGTTTTAACACTGAATTGTTATATTGGAATTGGAATGTGGGAGAAAGGTTTGTGAAATATGTTAAGGAAAAAGTTTCCTTGCCTTTGTATTTTTATCTCAGGGTTCAAATTAGTTTTGAATATGAATTTTTGTGCCCCTGCATGGTTTAAAAGTGTGCATTGCCCGAAATGTATGATTAGGGAGTAATTAAATTTAAATGCATTTTAAAATTAAATTGGGAAGTTTAAAATAAAAAGATTAACAAAAGTAGAGGTTAAGTACCTATACAATTAAAATAAATGTGAAACAAAAGGCTTGTTAACCTTGTTACCGGAAAAGAATAATTATAATAAACTTTTATGTAAGTGGATGAATTCGGAATTGAAATTTTGCTTACTTTTTACAAGTAAGCTCTTCAGGATAGGAACCTAATAAAGAATATGGATTGAGAATAATTCCCTGATGTTAGGAAAAAGACAGTCTAATTTTACCATGTAGAGAATGTGTCTGCCTGTTTAAATTTTCCTGTGGCCATATTTGGTACCACAGGACCCTGAAATAAGTCTATTTAATCTGTGTGTTTTGTGTTTCAGAAAAAAAAAAACCCTTTTTTTGAATCTTTTCAACAATTCAACACAGAGACTGTGACTCTGCGATACAAGAACTAGTCATGTTTAACAGAGGGGAAAACGTTTCATGTGTTTCTTTTCTTTGTTCTTTTTGTTAATGACCATGTGCTTTCCTTCCAGGATTTACACTGACCCGCAGTACCACATTCCACCACTAGAGCTGTGGAGAACACAGAGAAAAATTCCGAAAGAACATTATGGGCAATTGGCAACCAGATCCAGTTATGCCTCAAAAGGAATAACTGTCTTGGGAGGGGTAATTGATGCTGACTATCAAGGGGAGGTTAGGGTAATACTAATTAACTTAGGTGCGGAGGATGTAATAATAGCACAGGGAGAAAGAATTGCACAACTGTTGCTAATTCCTATATATATAGCTCCGGTGAGAGAAACCACAGCCCCTACAGAATTGACGGTTAGGGGGGCAAAAGGGTTTGGATCCACAAATACTGTAAATGTTGGGGCCAAAATATGGATTAGCAACCGAAATGGTCCCCCTTCTCCCACTGAGGTGATAGCAGTGGGACAAGACCGTACGCTATTGATAATGAGGCCTGGTGTAGAAAAATGGGAATATGTCCCACAGGAGAAATGTTACCTACGGGAGTAATACTGTGTTTAATTTTACAGGAAACCCTAATCGTCCTATGCGTATTCACAGTCCTTGGTATCATATCTTTGGGACATGTAGAAGGATGGACTCCGGCTAGGCGTCTGGTTTTGGATGACAATGCTCGATTTCAATGGGGATGGAGAAATGCTACCAGCAGATGACAACAGGAAAAGTTTAGTTGTGAAAAAGGACAGAGATGTACAATAGCTAACATCACAACTAATGTGGACATATGGAAAGGCCCTCACAATGACAGAAGAGGGTATATCTTTTATGCCCTATATCAGAGTCAAGTAGTGGTAAATGTCACTGCCCATGTGTCAATTCTATGTTGCTTAAAGACTGTGTTCCCAGAATTAAATACGAAACAGAAAGGGCAGGCAGTACAAAATTGTAGCACCTGGAATGGAACTGTGTTGCATCTGACATTAGAAGACCCCAAATATTTTGTATGTACTAATGCATCTTTTATTAAAAATCGTACTACATGGGCAGATTATATTATCTTTGTAAATATAGATTCTGCAAAAATTGATCCAGGGCAGGTTAAACGATTACCGTCAACATGTGAAATGGTGGGTCAGCATGCGGAACACACACGTGTACAATTTAAAATTACCTTTCCTCCCTCTAGTCGATGTAGATATAGGAGAGCCTGGTATGATACTATTTTGGGAGGATTTGGAACTATTACCGGGACAATAAACAGTTATGATATAGAATCTTTAGCAAATAGGCTGAATAACGCTGGAAGTAAAATTAATGATGCTTTAACTATACAAGCTAATTGGATGCCTACTATTTGGTACCCAATGACACTAGCAGCTGGCGTGGATAACGATATGTTAGATCTTTTTAATGCTAGTAATTCTCTAACCTTCCTTGTAGATACTAATATTACTCACATAATTAATTGGACTATATGTTCTTTGCAAACATTACAGCAGCAACAACAGAAAAATGTCTTTCAAACACAACTTTTGACAGCAAATGAACAAGTGTGGAGGACCGTTTTTTCTGATGTAATCCGTGCAGGCCATTGGCTACAAATACCTAGTTCGGGGATAAGGTGTGAAGAAACCCTATGTCAGGGATATTTTACCATTTATAATGTAACCAGACAGAGTATAATGTGTAAATACATAGTGATGCCTTTACTAATTGGGTCAGCTCCTAATCAACACTTTTGGACCCCCACCTTTTATGGACAGGTGATAGATATGTATAATCGTACCCATGATTTAACTTTTTGTGATAACACTTTAAGTGGAAAAGTTTGTAAATTACAATCTGCTGTATATGAACCATGTTTATTGCAAAATACTGTAAACAAATGTGAATGGACTATTATGCCAATAACCTATAGGTATATGGTCGAAATAGCACCACAAGTGGTATGTGTAGTAACTGATCAACCAGTGATACCAGGAATGGCAGTGCCTTTTGCGGGATGTATTCATAACATTTCAGTATTACACTGGGAAAATGACACATTCATATTAACTTCCGATGTGGATAAGAATGTGGCTATCATTTGGAATAGCACTAAATGGGATGTTCCAAATTGGGATTTAAATTTGACCAGATTTAAGCAAATATTAACTCAATCAACCAAAATACAGAGTGCCATCCGATACCTAAATCAAAGTATTATGGCTCATCAGCTTACCACCACTATTGCAGCAGATTCGATAGTGGCAATAGGATCAGGAATAGCTGATGCTACTTCACATCATTGGTGGGATATATTTTTAGGATATTCACCTTCAGCCAAAACGACTCTGGATTGGATCATCCATCCTCTGTTAATAGTTGTTATTCTGGTAATAATTTTATCTATCTGGAATTGTTATGTGGCATATGGCATTTGTTGTAAACAACAAAAAGTGATGATGGTTACATATAACACTCATTGTTAAGGGCCGAATGTGATACGGATGGGATATACCTGGAGACTGAGAGTTGTTGTTTTTTTTTTGTAACAATGACTGTTTAAGAAACCATCTGCTACTAAAAAGGGATCATAATATTGAATAACAACTTGTTTTTTTAAAAGGGGAACTAGAGTTCAGAAAGATACCTTGCAGCTGGCGAGCCAGATGTAGTCAAAACAGGATATGGATGACTTAATCGAGAGAAGGGGGATGTGCATAAATGGTTTGTGATATGCTCATGTTTGAGCACATACACAAACCGGATTCTGACCATAATAATTTGAGCAAAAAAGTGCCTAACTTGTTTGTGACATGCTCATATTGGAGCACGTACACAAACCGGATTCTGACCATAATTTGAGCATAAAAAGACAGGCAGAACTCAGTGGAATCGGGACTTCTCCACTGCTGACGAGCCGTGTGATGCTGAAACGAGATGAATGCGCTGCCTCCTCCGATGTTCGCTGGTCCCCCGACCACGGAGTGATGATACAATATATGGTAACAAATTATTGATTCCTTACTCCATGATTTCATTATTATAAAATTGTATGAATAAACCTATATTATGCTTTCAGTCCTCTGTGTATGCTATTAATTTTCCCAGTCAGAGAGCTGGTGAGGGGAAGGGAAAGTTGGATATAGCATTACCCTAAGAATAATAGCAGTACATCACAACATGATCCAATTCAAAGTGGAAATAGGTAGGCCAAAGGGAAGGAGAACCATTGCAATAACGTTCAACTTCAGGAAAGGGAACTATGATGCCATGAGACAAATGATGAAGAGAAAACTCAGGAACAGCTCCAGAAAGGCACAGATGGTGGAGCAAGCCTGGACCCTATTCAAGGAAACAGTAAACGAAGCGCAAAACCTGTATATACCCAGGTTTAGAAAGGGGTGCAGAAAGAAGCAAGCGAGAGACCCAGCATGGTTAACCAAGGAAGTTAAAAAGGTGATAGGAGACAAGAAGAAATCCTTCAGGAAGTGGAAAAAGGATAAATCCGAGGAAAATTGGAAAGAGCACAGGAAGCTACAAAAAGAATGTCACCGCGTGGTCAGAACAGCAAAAAGAGAGTATGAAGAGAGACTTGCCAAGGAGGCACGGAATTTCAAACCATTCTTTCGATATGTGAAAGGGAAACAACCGACAAGGGAAGAGGTGGGACCCCTGGATGAGGGAGACAGGAAGGGAGTGGTAAAGGAGGAAAAGGAGGTGGTGGACAGATTAAACATGTTCTTCTCGTCGGTATTCACAAAAGAGGACACATCCAACGTGCCAGAGCCGGATAGATTCTTCAAAGGGGACCAAGAGGAAAAATTATTCTGCATGGAGGTAAGCCTCGAAGACATACTCAAACAGATAGATAGACTTATGGCCCTCAGAGATGCCACCAAGTGTTCAATACACTTTCATGACACTTGGCTTTATGCACCCAATCGTCACCGGGTCGCTTAGTATATTTAATCTTAGAATATAATAAGTTAGAATCTGCAACTTGATTAGGTTTAATAAATAAATAGTACTTAGCTTAGGTGGTGAGTAACAAGGGATGAGTTCGCCAACATGTTTCACCCTTAAAAGGGGTTTCCTCAGGGCTACGATCCCTACAACAAAAAGCTAGCCTTAGTATTATAAAAACATACTCCAGTTCAGAGTCTAACTAATACAAAAAACTCTAATTCTTACCTCGATTTGACTAATTTTTCACGACGTGACCACCCGATATTTAATCTCAAGATGGCCACGGCGTGCTGTTACTATCATTAAGTACCCCCCGGCCCAGGCGTAAAAGACATAGCTGGGTGGGACCATGCCGCACCCAGCTGCGTGAGTTATGAGATCACAAATCGGCAATGACACCCAGCCAGGGTACCCTAACCTCTGATGTTAATACTCCCAAAAATATTTATGGGGACGGAGTTCACACCCCAGAGTGGTTTCATAGGAGAGATAGCCATTCTAATTCAAGATTGAGGCCATAGGGAATGATCGTGTTGAGGCGATAAATCCACCTCTGCTCTAGAAAGTTCAATTTTGCCTCCATATTACCTTCTGCTCCCTGTATGGTCAATGTATCAATAATCCTCCACTTGATCTGATCCAACGTGTATTGTTTGGAGAGCCAGTGTTGTACTAGGAGGGCTGACAGGGTACCCATGGATATCCGGGACTTATATTCATTGAGTCTCAACTGAACCGCCCGTTTAGTGCGACCCACATAGTCCCGTGGACAAGGGCAGATGATAACATATATTACCCACCCCGATTTACATGTTGTGTGTTGTCTGGCATGAATCACTTGCCCTGTTTGGGGGTCCTGCCAAACCTTACCTGCAATGGTTTTGTCACACCATTGACAATGAAAACATTGTAAATGAGACCCTAATTCGGTCCTGGGCACTGTTCGTCGATTGGGCATCTGGCCAATTGTTCTGCCCTTGTTATAAGCTATCATAGGGGATTCCTCCAATCCCTTCAAAGTTCTCGAAATCAGCCAATGTTGCCTAATATATCCTACCATGAATTTCGCCGCATCCGAGTAGGGCAGGACACATACCACACCGGCCTCATCTGCCCCTTAACGAATGTCTCTACACGAATCCTGTAACAGTAGGTCACGATGGGCATAGCGCGCCCGTAAATAAGCCTGATGAATGGATTTTTCTGGATACCCTCGTAGACAGAATCTATAACTAATATCTTCTGCCACCCTCTGAAATTCTGTCAAATCTGAACATGCCCTCCTAGCTCTTAAAAGTTGGCTCACAGGGAGGCTATATTTAAGCTTGTAGGGATGGAAACTTGAAAAATGTAGCAAGGTGTTCCTAGCCACTGGTTTCCCATATAAAGTGGTCTCAAGTTGGTTACCTACCCTATGAACTAAAATGTCCAAAAATTCTATTTTTGAAGTGCTTAAAGTAGCTGCGAATTGTAAATTTTGATCAATAGTATTGATACAGTAAATAAAATCTTGTAATTCCTGTTCTGTCCCAGTCCAGAGGAAAAATATGTCATACAAGAAACGTATGATTGGCTAGCAAGACATTGATTGGCTAGCAATTTAGATCTTTAGAAAGTAACCATCTGACGTTGTGTCTACTTCCGGTTGTTGGAAGTTTTACCATTTCCGTTCTGTCAATATAAATAGCGTTTAAGCAGTAGATAGGTTCAGACGGCCCGTCCGCTTTGACTGTTCACGCCACAAGCGAGCCTTTAACAGGTAAAAATTGAATTTATAAAACCTATAAGAATCTGAACATAGGGTCTTTCAGTTTTCTAACAAAGCATTAATAGAGTTTAGACCTAGAGTCACACGGTAGGGTCATTATTATTATTATTATTATTTAACACGTTAAGTTAAGCAGTTATATAGTGTTTATCTGATTTTTTCTTAGTGTTCCTCCCTGACGAAGAAACGAAATCCGGGTCGGAGGGACGGGAATTCAATCAGATAAGAGAAAATGATCAGTACTATATTTTAGATAAGCACTTTATATTTATACTTATATTTATTTTTATTTCCTTGTTTTGTTGTTATTTTAATCAGTTACCAATGAGAGGCAACATCGTTAATAGCTCCCCAAAATAGAACAACATTATTTGTTGGATACATCAATTAGATAGGCACTATACAGGCCTTAAGACACAGGGAGGGCTGGGGACTTGTGAAGGCGATGATGGTCCCCATAAAAACCTCATTGTAATGACATCACTATCACAAGGGTTTTTTGGTCTGAGCACTTCACAAATAATTTATATAAAAATAATTTTTGTTTAATTATTAAAGAAAAAGAAAAATACTTCTATTCAAATTATAGCTGTGATTATAATAGTATATACAAGAAACGTAGCCACAATTTAATATTTGTACAATAATGTGCAGAAGGATACACTGCTTCCTCTTCAAATCTGCCAACATACAAGGTAGCCACCGAGGGGGCCAAAGTGGCCCCCATGGCGACTCCCTGAACTTGCCTATAATAACACACAACACACAACATGTAAATCGGGGTGGGTAATATATGTTATCATCTGCCCTTGTCCACGAGTCTATGTGGGTCGCACTAAATGGGTGGTTCAGTTGAGACTCAATGAACATAAGTCCCGTACATCCATGGGTACCCTGTCAGCGCCCCTAGTACAACACTGGCTCTCCAAACAACACATGTTGGATCAGATCAAGTGGAGGATTATTGATACATTGACCATACAGGGAGCAGAAGGTAACATGGAGGCAAAATTGAACTTTCTAGAGCAGAGGTGGATTTATCGCCTCAACACGATCATTCCCTATGGCCTCAATCTTGAATTAGAATGGCTATCTATCCTATGAGACCACTCTGGGGTGTGAACTCCGTCCCCGTAAATATTTTTGGGAGTATTAACATCAGAGGTTAGGGTACCCCGGCTGCATGTCATTGCCGATTTGTGATCTCATAACTCACGTAGTTGGGTGCGGCATGGTCCCGCCCAGCTATGTCTTTTACACCTGGGCCGGGGGGTACTAATTGATAGTAACAGCTCACCGCGGCCATCTTGAGATTAAGTATCGGGTGGTCATGTAGTGAAAAATTAGTCAAATCGAGGTAAGAATTAGAGTTTTTTGTATTAGTTAGACTCTGAACTGGAGTATGTTTTTATAATACTAAGGCTAGCTTTTTGTTGTAGGGATCATAGCCCTGAGGAAACCCCCTTTAAGGGTGAAACATGTTGGCAAACTCATCCCTTGTTACTCACCACCTAAGCTAAGTACTATTTATTTATTAAACCTAATCAAGTTGCAGATTCTAACTTATTATATTCTAAGATTAAATATACCAAGCAACCCGGTGACGATTGGGTGCATAAAGCCAAGTGTCATGAAAGTGTATTGAACACTTGATGACATCTCTGAGGACCGTAAGGAAAAGAAATAGAAGGTATTCAAGGGAGGTTTAGTGCACTGACCCCTTCTTTGTGGCTCTAGCCAATCCTTCTATTTTAACGATTCAAGTCAATTTAGAAATTCAAATGTAAAAAGAGCATAGGCTGTCTACCGGGGGACAGGGATCGGGAGGAAGCTTTACCAGATAGTGGGACCCGAGAAGTCCAGGTAATGGTAGGTAAACAAGCGGCAAGAAAGCCAATTTTGAGGATTATGCGAGTATCCCCTAAGGCCAGGTTACCCGTCCAGGCCACTCCATACGCAGTGGGCTTAGACTTGAGTAGTGTCCAAGGAGATGTGGGTCCCTAAAGGAGGCCAGAAGGTAGTGGACACTGGCCTGGTGGTAACCCTGCCAGAGGGATGCTACGGGCGCCTGGCACCAAGGTCGGGGTTAGCACTCCAGCAGGGGATCCATATAGGGGCTGGAGTGATTGACCCAGATTTTCGGGGTTCACTGAGAGTTCTAGTAATGAACTTAGGAGAGGAAGAATACATGATCAGAGAAGGGGATAGGATTGCCCAGCTTATCTGTGAATGGGCAGTCATTCCGGAATTAAAAGAAGAAGAAATAAGTCAGGACACCACCCAGGGGGAACAAGGATGGGGCTCCTCAGATATGGAAGAGGGGTCAGAGAGTAGGGGGGCTCTTCACAAAAATGCTGACGTCTTGTCACGTTTGGGAGAAGAGTCCGCTGATGGTTCTAGGAGGAAAGGACCAATAGGGGTTTAAGTAGGGGGGTATGTGACAGGGAAGCTCCTGTCCCAATGAAAAGGACTGCTAAACCTATCCAGCACTCAGTCCTGGAACCTGTAAAACCCGGCATGGAACCAGGACAGCTGGCTCAGCCAGGAGTGAAAGAGAAAAGACAGGTCATAGCACAGCCCAAGAGCCAGATGGAGAGGGCACTGAAAACTAATAGTTTCCCCTATTACTCCTTTCCTCAAGCACAGAAACCTAAAACCAACCCAGGAGGGGGTGGAGTCAGACCTCGGGGTGTGCCGATCAAACTGCTTCAAGTAGGAGGCAAAGAGAACAAGGAGGGGAGAAGCTCAGGTGGCTCCAACAAGCCGTGACTGCAGCTTCCCCGGAGTTCCTACTTCCCAGCCCAGGACATTTTCCGGAGGTCAGCCCAGCAGGAGGGAGAGTGTAATCCCTGGGAGGTATAGTGCCTTACCCAACAAACCTTGGGAGGGAGACCCGGGGGATTTGCCTCAGAGAGGAGACGTTATCAGAGAGCTGACAATCAGACAAGGAGGGGGATGGGAGGAGCAGCCTAAGATAGGGGACTGGAGAAACAGCCTGGAGTCCCTGACTAATGAATGTGAGATGAATAGTATCCCCGATGAGAATGAGTGGGAGGAGGGCATGGATATAGGAGGGAATGAAATATGAAAGGTCCTTCCTGTCTTATAAGAAATCCAATCCTGGTGGTTTGAAAACCCTGAGCTAGAGCAGGCTGTGAACAGCGCAGAAGCAGCTCTGCCTAATTAAGAGACAGTATTTCTTGGAAATCCATTTGCCATGCTTTCATGAAAACCAAAGCAAGAAAAAACTCCAAAGGACTGCCAAAAACCTCAAAATAGAAACCCACAACAAGGCATTAAAGTCAAGGGTTCAGAGAGTAGCCACTGAAGACACGTGCCTAAAACACAACACAAGTAAGTGCATAAATCACTAATAATGATATAGGTGCCCTCAGTGTGAAGGAACAGCGAAGAGAGACAATGCTCTAATGCTAAAGCTTACAGGAGGAGGTCATAATCCACCACCCGCACACCATCTTCGGGCACCTAAAGTGTGCAATCAAAACAGTGAAAACACAAATCAAGAAGTGCAAAACTCATAAGTCAATCAGCGACCACTCTATGAACCCCCCCCCCCAGCCAACTCCCCAGGGCAAAAAATCAAAAAGCAAAAACTTAGCTGATGAAATAAAGAGTTCATCCGAAGGTGGGGGTGGAACAGATGAAGAAGCCACCGGATACCACACCGTAGGGCAGATGGAAAGCCACCGGAGACCAGGTTCGACCAGCATGGTTTCGGGAACACAATCCCTTCCTCAGGAACCCATAATCACCAAACATTAACAGCGTGAGCCAGCTGGGGGGAAGGCGGAGCAACGGAGTGGAACACAAGAGAGCTAAAAAAGCGGACTACAAGTAACGTCACTGATAAAACAACCAATCAGACGAAAGAGGAGGAGACGGACATACTAAACAATAGTATGCCAATCAATACTCTCATTAAGTCCGTTTGGATGAACTGCTTGGAGCTGGAAAATCCAATTGTTCTCTGAGGTTGAGATGGACCATTTTGTCACCCTTAAAATGCATGGGCAGTTGTTTCAAGACAAACCAGGATAGATCCATGAACTGATGTCCCAATTCTAAACAGTGGGGAACCAGGGGAGCAGATCTTGTAGCAGTTCGCAGTCTACTTCTATGCTCATGTAATCTTACCCTGATTCTCCTACTGGTACAGCCCACATAACACAACCCACAACGGCACACGATGATATATACCACCCATTGAGATTCATATGTGGTATGCCTTCTTAGATGGTAAATCCGGTAGGTGCGAGGGTGCTGCCAGTGAGAAATGGATAAAGTGGAAGTACACATGTCACAATGCCCGCACGGCTGATGACTGCCAGTGGTAGAGAAGCCATGAAAACCAACGCATAAAAGAAAAGTTATGAGTTTTGTTCCTTTTGGATTGAAGCCATAGATGAGAAGCCAGAATGCCAGCACAAGTAGTGCCCAGCTGTATGTGAGAAGGGACAGTGGCTGGGAAATGCCAGCAATTCCCCAGGAGGGAAAATTTGGGTCAGAGAAACTAAGGACTTTTGAATATGCCTTTTTTCTATTTGCAAAAACTGTTTGGGTTCTGATCCTAAAGCCCAGGGCAGGTTGCCTGGACTTGAGCAAGTGTGATTGCATTAGTGAACCTTGAGAATTAATTACTTGTTTGAACCATTTTTTTCCCCTTTCTCCTGGAAATACCAATAAACCTGAGAGCAGTTTTCTTGGAAATCCTTTTTCCGGGTTTTTATTTCTACCAGCCATATAAAAGGCGCTAAATAAATCTACCTGTGGTCCGAGGCGGGTTTCCCACCTACTCGGGGACTGGCCCGACCACAATATATATCACACCAGACCTTCAAAAGATGATAGCAATTATTAACCAGCATTTATTAACGCAATGGGTTGATAGGATTCAGGATAATATAGTGCTTTCCTTATTAATCCTTCCGCAGAAATGCCAACCTATTGCGGTTTTAGGCCAGCTAACCCCAGATAACAGGTTACATAAAGTGGAATGGATCTATTTACCACATATGCCCCCTATGAATATCAGCTCTCCTCAATACATGTATAGTTCTCTCATCAGTAAAGCAAGAAATCAAGCCTTAGCCATTCTGGGACTGGATTTGATATCTATCACCGTTCCCATTTCGCAAGAGCAATGGGAATTTCTTTTTCAATATAATGAAGAACTGCAAATTGCATTGACCAATTTCATTGGTCAAATTTGTCATCATTATCCTAAATATAAACGCTTAATTCTAGTGGCAGAAGGCATTTTGGATTTTCATTCTGCACTAAGCTTAACACCTCTCACTGACGCTCTCACTGTCTATACAGATGGCAGCAAGACATGCGGAGTTGTGCACTGGACCCAAGAAAATGCTTCCCGGGTCTTGCTCACTCCGCCGCAACAATCCGCTCAGCGATCAGAAGTAGCCGCTGTTATTGCACTGCAAACCTTTTCCCACTGTCCATTGAACCTGATCACTGACAGTCTGTACGTTAGTAATTTAGTTTACCATCTTCCTGGTGCCTATGTCACCCCATCAATTGATGACAACTTACTATCATTGTTTCTTGAATTACGCTCATTATTGTCGACAGGTAAACACTTCCTTAGCGTGTTTCACATTCGTAGCCATCAAAATCTTCCTGGAGTCATATCTACAGGAAACAAGCTTGCAGATGCAGATGCAGATGCAGATGTAAAAACCAGGAAGGTTTTTACACAATTTACCACTCCCATTGATAGTCATGTCTTCTTCCACCAAATGCCAAAGCCCTGGTGAAAATGTTTAAAATTCCTTTAAATCAAGCTACCACAATAGTTCAATCCTGCCCTCAATGCTCTCAGCTGCATTCTGCTGCTGAGTACGGGGTAAACCCCAGGGGACTTACCGTAAATCAAGTATGGCAAATGGATGTCACACAATATCTCCCTTTCGGGAAATGGAAATATCTGCATGTTACTATTGACACCTATTCTGGTTATCTCTGGGTAACAGTACAAACAGGAGAAACAACGAATCAAGTAATTAATCATATGTTACAATGCATTGCAGTTATGGGAAAGCCAAAAACTCTAAAAACAGACAATGGCTCTGCTTATTCTTCCGATGCTTTTTCTGAGTTTTGCTTACAGTGGGATATCCAATTAATTCATGGTTTGCCTTATAATTCTACAGGACAAGCCATTGTGGAAAGTGCCAACCGTACATTGAAATCTTATTTATTAAAACAGAAACCAGTGAAATATGCCGTTCCTAATTTGAGACAGGTTCAAATGTCTTTATCCATTGTTTTGTTCACTCTTAACCATTTGAACTATTTTTCAGAGTATTCTGCCCATGATAAACACCATCAAATGACAGTTCCATTACCGCAACCTTTGGTTAAATATAAACTGTCTCCTAATCTTGTCTGGCATGGACCTGCTCCCTTAATAACTTGGGGGAGAGGCTATGCCGCTGTCTCAACTCCTACAGGTCCAGTTTGGGTACCGAGCAGACACGTCTGGCCTGCACGAACAGAAACTACAGAAGAAAATCAAGCAGCTGCAGACACCCCTCCTGCCCCTATAGAAGACAAGCAAGCAGCCGCAGACACCTGCGCAAGAACTACAGAAGACAATGTTGTGGCAACAGCTCCTGCAGAATCCCATCCCTGAATTCGATTCCATCTTAAGGAAACCACAATAAAGTCCCATCCCACAGCAAGACGACCGGAAAAGAAAGCGTTATTTTAAGACTGATCCCGTAACTTGGGCACACATTAAAAGCTTGAGTGATCAAGCCATTCTCACCTTGAAAAAGACTGATAAAGAAATGACATCTGAAAATTTTACTGCTGCTATCTTTGCACAGTTAACTTGTAATTCTTTAATGATTGTTATTTGCTTGCTAACTTTTCTTAGCCTTACTTTACCTTCTGCTGGGGAAGCATGGGAGCAAAGAATGCAATATAACATTTGGGAAAAAATAGCTGATATTTCAGGGACTGACAATTTCTGCGAACAGCAGAGTACTGATGCACACACTTTGTTAGGATCGTGTTTAATCCCTGTGTGTAAAGCGCTCGGGGGAATAGGAAATACTTCCCAACCCCCCAATTTTATGACTAAAGATGAAGTATCATATACCATGTTTAAATCATGGGGACACATAGCCCGAAAATTACCCTGGGATGCCATGACAATTTATACCTCCATAGTAGCAAATCACAAGAATCTGTCATGTGCTAGGGTGCATAATTGTTCTAGAAATTGCATTAACAGTGGATTAGATTTATGGAACTGTTCGCATTTTGTAAATATTTCATATATTAATGCTCACCTTGTCCTGCCTGCAGGTTGGTTTTGGACCTGTGGCACGCAAACATGGAATTATATTCCTGCTAATTTAACACACAATACCCAATGCTGCTTAAGTAGATTAGTCCCAGCATTGGTACACATACAGCAATTGATTAATCACAGGATTGCTAGAGCAAAACGCTCTGTCTCTATAACTTCTGATAGTTATGCTTTAACTGATCAATGCGATAGTAATGTTAACTTACTCTCAAAAGCTGAAATTATCTCTTTCACAGTCTCTTTAGTTGGTGTACCCGGGTTAGCTTTATTTAATCAAAAAACCTTATCACAATTAGCTTGTGCTTTAGCTAAGGACATTAATCATACCTCACACGCCCTTAGCTTGCTAAATCAAGAACAAAATGAACTGCGGACAGCTGTGTTAGACAACAGAGCCGCCATAGATTATCTATTACTATTACACCATCATGGCTGCGAAACCATTAAAAAAATGTGTTGTTTCAACCTGTCCGATAACAGCAACCATGTGCATGACCAACTGCATGAATTGGCCTCTAATAAACGACAAGACATCTGACCTCGGTGGTGGAATGCTTTATGGGCATGGTTACCTTCTGGCCAGTGGATCCGGGTTATTCTGCAATATCTCCTCATTGGCTTAGGTCTCTTGATTTCCCTCTGTTGTTTCGTGCAATGCCTACCTTCCTTGTTTCACTTGCTTATAAGTCCATTTTCTGGCCGCTATTGCAAATTATCCCGAGAAGATTTGCCCTACCTCCGTAAAGCCCTTAAAATAGTAAAATAAGGGGAAATGTAGGGATGGAGATCTGATAAGTTCTGATCCAGGGCATCAGAACACAGGCAGGGTCAGCACACAGGCGGTTCTGAACACAAGCCAGGTCGGCACACTGACCTAGGCCCTGTGTGCGGATCTAGGCCTGTGTGTGGATCTAGGCCTGTGTTTGGATCTGAGGTCCTGTTTCTCATTCCCTCTCCCTCCTGTCACGTATTCATTCTAAGCAAGGACAAGGTTTGCACCTTGAGACAGAATGCTGAGGCATTCCCCCCTCCCCGACTCTTGCTACTTATTAACCTGACATAGGTTTACCCTTATCTTATTCCTTATATTGTTTAAGCATCCCTTATAGGGGCAACAATAAGACTTTGCCTGAGCAAGGCTAATCAAGAGAGCTTAAGAAGCATGCATTGTAACCTTTGGACTGTCACATGCCATAGTAAGATTGTATCCTAAGAGTCTATGCGGGATGGTGGTTAACGGCAAGAGTGGATCCCTGACGAAGCGGCAGCGAAACATGTCGGATCCACCAGCCTAAGTACAGCAACACTTTTGAAGATAAGTACATAAACTTCATTAGTTGTTTTAAAGTATAAAAAGTGTTCAAAATAAATATAAAATTATTGAGCATCAGCCATTAAAAATTTAAGCCTTGACCGATGAGGAGGTTACACATGAATCTCCCCGTTATGAGATAATAACCTTTTTGGGACGGAGGAGGAGTGTTTCTGAGGTCTATGGCTAAAACAGAAGTAGCAACATCAGTTAAGGATTTAAAGGAGTAACATAGAAAGAATATTCTAAAGGTTGGAAGCTTGGAATTTGATATTGGATTTATGCTATATGGTGACAATTCCAGGAATAAGACTTTAAACAGTGCCTTATAAGGTTGTTGAACATAGTAATACTTGAGACATATCAGAAATGTACAAATTGGGAATCACTTTATTGTAACTGTTATTACGTATTCATATGTCACGTGAGATAGTAACTTTGAGAATCACATGAAATAGATAAACAAGTATTGCCTTGGTCTAATCCTCACTGTAAATGCATTATGGCATTATAACCTTGTAGAGCATTAGTTAAGTAATTAATGGAACTATGATTCTCAATAAAAGGAGGAGAGACCATCCATTTAGGTAGCCTCATCCCACTCTGAGCCTTGTGTGTGCAGCATCATTCCTACATCTTGTCTCTCTACACCTCGAGGCTATTTGAGGCTTTCTACTCCAAAGTCGAGGGCGCCACCTCCATCTGCTTCTCCTGTGAGGGATTCTTTTCCCAGTGAATTGCCTATACCTGCATATTCTCTGGAGGGGGAGGGAGCCGCACTCGAGCCCCAGCGTCAGCAGCAGAAAGATCAGCTCAACATCGGAGCCTGATCGGGGAGAGAAAAAAACCTACCAACCACCATTTCGGCTCTGCCTCCGACCCCCGAGCCTCGTTCCGGACCCAGCCCCGCCAAGCGTGATAGTCTGCTCCGCCCATCCCAGGCCTGCCGGGAACAGCTTAAACTCCAGCAGAGAAACGGCGCCCAGCCATTCGGCGCGCCAGCTAAGGCGCACGGCAAAGGCGCATGCGCCTTAGCACACGCCTTTGCAAAACGACTGTGCGAAACGACTGAGACCAAGACCACACAATAAGTATATCTCATTACCGTCAAAAGTAACCTGTTACTGCATGCAAACAACCCTATTACTGCATGACAATCAAAACTAGATAATGCATGCAAACAACCCTATTACTGCATGACAATCAAAACTAGATACTGCATGTTAAGCTACTGCATGAAATTTCTAAAAGCAACCACTGTATGAGTTCTGTACTCATCGCTAAGCCAAAAGCACAACCTGGTACTACCCGACAAGGCCACTTTCTGATAAACCAAAAAAATAGCCTGCCAACACGAAACAAAGAAAACAAATCACCACAAGACAAGTTTTCTTCCAGTTTTTCAACCCCACGCTATCTAACTACTTATACTTAATAGAGAATGACACGGGGAAAAAATCTGTCCCCGTCACCGCCCTGTCCCCGACCCACCATCCTCTGCACTGCCCCGTCACCGCCATTCCATTCACCGGCTGTCACCATCACCGCCATCCCTTTCACCGCCCCATCACCGCCACTGCCATCCCATTCACCGCCCCGTCACCGTCCCCGCAGCATCCATATAAGCCTTAGTACTGTAATATTTAGCTTATTCCTTTCTTATAAATCAAAGTTCCTGCTGCTGAACTAGATAAAGAGATGTTCAGCTGGCAGGGCTTTGTTTATAAATTTTTATCAACACAACTAATATACAACTTTATCCTAAAGCAAAAAATAAATAAATAAATAGAATTTTTTTTCTACCTTTGTTGTCTGGTTTCTGCTTTCCACATCTTCTCATTCAATTCCTTCCATCCACTGTGTGTCTTCTCTCTGCGTCTTCCATTTGCTGTTACTATGCCGTCCCTTCACCCTCCCCCAATTGGTCTAGCACCCATCTTCTTCCCTCCGCTCCCCCATAGTCTGGCATCTGTCTTCTTCCCACTCTGTCTTCCACATTTCCCTTCAGGGTCTGTTCCTCTCTACCCTCTTTCAATGTCTGTTCTATTCCTTTCTACCACCACCCTTCCTTCCCTCCTTTACCATCTGTTCCTTTCTACCACCCTTCAGCTCCTCTCGTGTGGCCTATCTATCTACCTCCCTCTCTCATATTTTCGTGGCATGTTACAATGTAATTTGTGCAAGCCGCTGGAGCCTGCAAGCTCTGTCTCTGTCCCATTCCCACAAACCATCTCACTTCTGTGTTCCTATTTTCCCCATTTCTAATATCTCTCCTATGTATCTGCCATTGCCCCCCCTGTGTCCATATACCATCCCCATGGCATGTCCCCTTTATGTCTCTGTCCCTATGCCCCATGCACATAATTTCCCCTCTTTCTGTTACCTTCCTCTGTCCAGATTTCCCCTATCTTCCTCTTCCATACCAGCGTGTCTTCTTTTCAACCCCATCTAACTTCTTTCCTTCTTTCTCCCCCCCCCCCCCTGCTTCCAGCATCTGGCTCACCTGCCTGTCTTCCCCTTTCTTTCCTGCTGTGGGTTTCTTTCTTTCCCTCTTCATCCCCTTGGCCCAGAATTTTTTTTCCTTTCACTCCCTCCTTCCTAGTATGAACCGGGAACAAACGCGATTGCAGAGTCTAGCAGCCCCCACCTACCCGATCGCAGCGTTTAGCCAGCTCCCTCCCTCCAACTCACCTTACATTCTGAGTTTGCCGGCTTCCTTTTTCCCTGAGCCGCACGTGTTTAAAAAGACGCTCACAAGCGGCTGCGCGAGTCCATCAAGCTTCTCCTCTCCTGCAACTTCCTGTTTCCGGTTGCATCAGAGGAGAAGCTTGATGGACTCGCGCAGCCGCGCGTGCACGGCTTTTTGAACGCGTGCGGCTCAGGAAAAAGGAAGCCGGCAAACTCAGAATTTAAGGTGAGGTGGAGGGAGGGAGCTGGCTAAACGCTATGGGCGGGTGGTGGCTGCGGGGACCGCGCGATCCTTAATGCCTCACTGCGGAGACAAGACCATTCACCGCTCCACGGGTGGTGAATGGCCTTGTCCCCGTCCCCGCAGCGACTGTTATTTTTCATTCCCCGTTTTGGCGGGTTACCCGCGGCTAAACGCGGCTAGCCACGGGTAACCACCACCGTGTCATTCTCTAATACTTAACCTCCAGTCAAAAATGGCAAATTTTAACAAACACCAACTATTTTTAGGGATACTGTACTTAATCTGCTCCAGATGTTGGGGTAACGATGAAAAACCAATTCACACTCACCACTCCTGGCACAGACCAACTAAACTAACCAAATCAACCAACTCCCACCGAACCTTGCAAAACTGCCTAGAACAAGGCCCTCTTCAAATCCCTGTCATGAACACCACCCGAAAACCCTTCAAACCATACAAAAATAAGGCTAATAACAGAAACCTAAAAAAGCTAATGCTCACTGAAACTCCCACTCCAAACAACTATGGAAACCTTAAGGGACTCTACCTAAACACCCGGTCCGTGAGAAACAAAGCACATATAATAAACGATTGGATAGTGTAAACAAATCCGGACCTCCTATTTCTGACTGAAACATGGTTAGCTTCTGACAAGGACATTACCATGAAAGAAATTCTACCAAAGGGATACAAAATACTTCCACTATCAAGAAGCTGGAAAAGGGGGGACGGTCTAGCGATTATCTTAAAAGAATCCTTTTTATACAAGGTAGACTCCAAAACCTCAGATAACCTAGAAATACTAACTTGCAAGATCACTAGAAGAGTCACTAATTGCAACATTATTTTACATCCCTCCCAAAAAATGGTCTAACGCTAGAGAAGAATTCTTCGAATTCCTTACGTTAAATGCCCTAAAAGGATCGTACAACCTACTACTGGGCGACATAAACATACACCTAGAACAAAAAGGAAAAACCAGAAGTGACCGAAATCGACACCTTCTTAACGTCGCTCTATTTCTCATTGCCAGACACAGAGATAACACATGAGAAGGGACATAAACTAGACATAGTTACTTTTTCTCAAAAGGAAACCCCCCACCCAAAGATTAAATACAATACAGGGACCTGGGAAAAATGCATCTGGTCAGACCACTACATTGGCAAATTCGACCTACACTGGCAAAAGAAATCACTCCACCCTAAAATCATACAAGAAAACACAAAAACACCAATCGCGGTAATATCAACCCAACAGAATTCTGGTCTCATTATGAACTACGACCCACAACTGAAGAAATACAGGATTTCCCAACAAGATGGGGAAAGTTCAGTAAGGAACTATTAGACCAATTAGCACCATACCAAACATACAAAAGAAAGAAAGAGTACTAAATGAATGGTTCGACTCAGAACTATTAGCCTGCAAACAGGAACTAAGAAAACTGGAGAGAATATGGAAAAAAAAAAAACCAAAGAAAAAGACAAGACAAACTGGAAACAAAAAATGAAAATATACAAAACTCTGATCAAAGAAAAACGCACAAAACACTATGCACAGAAAATAGGTACATCAAAAATAAATAGTAAAGAGCTGTTCAAACTAGTAAAAACTATAACAGACACATCTCAAATCTAATCTAATCTAATCCTTAGGTTTGTATACCGCTTCATCTCCACGTTCGTAGAGCTCAACGCGGTTTACAGTAGGAGAAATAGGAAGGAACTACAACAGAGGGTTAGAGGTAGAAGTGTGAAGTGTGAAGAAAAAAGAAAACAAAAGCCCTCCATCTACTCAAACCCTAGCCAATTTCTTTAAAAATAAAATCACTGACCTAAGAGCAACAATACCCACACCCAAAACCAACACAGATCTCTACCTCAGACCCCAGGATCAGGAATCCAGAGCAGACATGTTCTTGGACCACTTCGAGATTCCAAACTGGCATCAATTCCTAACTTTATTCAATAAATACACAAAGTCAAACTGTCTACTGGATGAATGTCCATCCAAAATCATGAAAGTTGCTCCACCAGACTTCAAAAAGGAACTATTCTCTTGGCTCACAACTACGCTTACAAATGGCATACCGAATGAGGACATGGGTCACATACTGATCACACCTATCCCCAAAGATCCGAAGAACTCAATAGCCCTGACATCCAATTACAGGCCTATAGCAAGCATCCCCCTATTCACTAAGCTTCAGGAAGGATTGGTCAACCTGGAATTAGTGAACTATCAAGACAAATTCAACATCCTTAGCGAACACTAATCAGGATTCAGAAAAGGATACAGCATGGAAACAGTTATAGCTTCCATCCTAAACCACCTATACGATCTTTTCAGCAAAGGTAAAAGTGCCCTGATTTTGCAACTTGACCTTAGCAGTGCGTTCAATCTAGTAGACCACAAAATTATGCCACTATGCCTAGACACAATGGGCCTCATGGGAAAGGTAAAGAAATGGTTCCAGGAATTCCTAACCAACAGATCATACTGTGTAGTCAGCGAAGGAAAATACTCCAAACCATGGAAAAACCCCTCAGGGGTTCCCAAAGGCTCCCCACTATCTCCCACACTGTTCAATATCAACATCTCATCCTTAGGCCATCTATTAAAAATGTTAAGCTTAAACCACTATATATATGCAGATGATATATCCATCCTGATCCCCCTAAATGTTATAACAAACAAAACAATAAATAACCTTTCTCACACAATGACCGAAATTGAAAAATGGACAACCAACTTCAAACTGAAGCTAAACACAGAAAAAACAAAAGTCTTTTTGGCAAGCCCCAAGGACAAAATTACCAGAACATCATTAAAATTAAACGGCCATGACTACCAAATCTCCAAAACCATAAAAATACTGGGTATCACACTGGACACACACCTAATCATGGTAGACCACATGAGTGATGAAGAAATGCTTTTTTGTATTCTAGAAACTAAGGACCATCAAAAAATACTTTGACACTACACGTCTTTTAGGTTAATGGTGCAGTCCCTGATCCTATCAATGCTGGACTACTGCAACATTGTTTACCTAGGTATCCCAAAAAAAAACGGTACAAAAATTAAAAATAGTGCAAAACACAGCACGACCACATTATCCCCTACTACCCCCTACTATCCCTACAATCCCTACCTGGCAACAATTCTGCAAGTTTTACTCAAAATACGCTAATTCTCACTGCAAACTTGACTGCTGCCCACCTAATGTAATGAAAGCTGCCTCCGGTCACCTTCAAAGCCAAGTTACACACTTGGCTCTCTTCCCTTTTACAGTCAGGCACTTTTCCTGAGGACTTAGGCCAGATCCTAATCACCCCGAATGTAAAAAATCCCAAAGAACCCATCAACTTGACATCAAATTACAGACCCATCGCGAACATCCCCTTCTTTGCAAAGTTGATGGAAGGTCTGGTCAACCAAGACTTAGTATCCTACCTAGACAAATTCAACATTCTAAATGATAACCAATCAGATTTTCGTTCCGGACACAGCACAGAAACTGTTATTGCTTCTCTACTAGATTCCCTCCATTGCCTGTTTAGCCAGGGCTCAAGTGCACTAGTCCTTCAGTTTGAGTTAAGTAGTGCCTTCGATTTAGTTGATCATGCCATTCTCTTAGACAGTTTGGAGTCAACCGGTCTCTCGGGCAACGTATTAAAATGGTTTCAGGGTTTCCTAAACAAATGTTCATACCAAGTTTATAGCGACAATACACTCTCCCTCAGCTGGGTAAATGCATGTGGAGTCCCGTATGGCTCCCCCCTGTCTCCCACACTGTTCAACATCTACCTGGCCGCACTAGGGAACCTATTGCTCAGCTTGAAAACCAAATTCTACATTTATGGTGCCGACATCACCATTGTCTATCCCCTAACCAACATAACTCCTGAGACAATAAATCACCTGTCATCTATTTTACAGCAAATCGAACTATGGATGGCCGATTTCAAACTGAAACTCAACACAGAAAAAAGCAAGTTCTTCCTGGCAAGTCCAAATGACAAAATCAAAGACTCAACAATCTCCTTGAACGGTCAAGTCTTTCCTATCACTGATTCCATAAAAATTCTGGGAGTGACACTAGACCGCAACCTTACCCTTGACTCACTGGTCAGAAAAGGCTTCTCCACCTTATGGAAACTAAGAACCATCAGAAAGTACTTTGATACAACCTCATTCCACTTACTTGTGCAATCCACCATTCTAAGCTTACTCAACTACTGCAACATTATCTACCTGGGGTCCTTCAAAAAAACCATTCACAGACTCCGAATCATTCAAAATTCGGCAATCCGACTGATCTTTGGGCTAAAAAAATGGGAACACATAACTCCCTTCTACCAAAAACTCCACTGGCTACCCTTGGAAGCAAGAGTGCAGTTCAAGTTTGCTTGTCTCTGCTTCAAATCCATTCTTGGTTTGGCCCCCTTATACTTGGTTCCCCATTTTATCCTAGATTGTCCATCCAGACCCACTCGCAGAGCTCATCTCTTCAGCCATCCAACTCTGAAGGCCTGCCTCTTTAAAAGATACCTGAACAGAACTCTTGCCTTCCATGCTGGTCATCTAAATGATTGGCTGGGTAATATCATCTCACACTCCTCATCCTTCCTAAGCTTTAGAAAATTACTAAAAACTAACCTATTTAACCGATTTGTAACCTAAGACCTCCTGCCTGACCCTAACCTCCCAAGATCCCTTATGCCTTATCCCTGTTTTCCTGCCCACCTTCTCATGGCCCTTTTATTGTACCAGTCTCCTGTTTTCTACATTTTTCTTCTGTATTCGCTGATTGTACACTGATTGTATCTGTATTTGCTGATTGTACCTCTTCGCTGACTGTCCAGCCCTTCTTTGTTGTAAACCGACTCGAACTAATATGGCTTAGGCGGTATATAAGAAATAAAATTATTATTATTATTACTACAAAAAGTTGCACTGGCTGCCAATGGAGGCTCGCATTCTGTTCAAATTTGCCTGCATTTGTTTCAAGCAGGTCTGGGGTCTAGCGCCTTCCTACCTGCTACCACACTTCATATTTCACAACCCCATAAGACCAACCAGAAACCAAAACATATTTACTTACCCAAAAATCACAGGCTGCAAATACAAATCCTTTTTGGACAGGACTTTCAAGTTCCAAGCAGGCAGACAGCAGTCTTGGCTGGACAACTATATAAACAGAGCTAGTTTGACCTACGGCGCATTCCGAAAATCAATCAAAACCATCCTGTTTGACAAATTCATCTCCTAAACAGAAGCCTCCAAATGATATATTCTCCCTCTCTCTACCTCGATGTAATTTCGCTGTTTTTTTTACAGTTCCTTTGCATCCTGTATTCGCTGATTGTCCAGCCTTCTTCGAATGTGAACCGCCTAGAAGTCTTTCGACTATGGCGGTATAGAAGAATAAAGTTATTATTATTATTATTATTATTATTCAGGTCTCAGGTGTGAGTACTCCAGGGAGGCTTTGCCCTCATTCTCTGCTCTTCGAGGCGCTTCAAGGTCACCTTCCCCTCGAGGTCAGCCTACCTTGGAACAGATATCCTTCTCTTCTTTTCTACGTCAAATAAGTAAAGAACTCAATATTAATTTGGACTCTGATTCCAAATACACTACTGAGTATTTAGAAGAAATTGGTATGTCTCTACATCCTGTGGAGTCTCTCAAAATACCCATTAATAGACTTCTTTCTCAAACTTTCAAGAGGAACCATGAAACACCTAATTCCATTTCTGCTGTACCAAGCAAGCTGGAATCCCGTTACAGAATGGTCCATTGTAAGGGCTTCGAGAAGTCTCAATTATCCCTTCAATCCCTTCTTGTGGAGTCTTCTCTGAAAAGGAACAACCCTTCCAAGGTTTATGCCACTGTCCTTCCTGGAAGAGAGGGCAGGACCATGGACAAGTTTGGTCGCCGTTTGTATCAGAATTCTCTGATGGCAACTAGGGTTTTGAATTACAATTTTGTCTTCATTTCTTATTTCAAGCATTTGATTGACACACTGCCTGCATATTTCAAGTATGTTCCTCAACACCGTCTTGCAGGTTTTCAGAATACCATTACCACTCTGAATCAACTCCGCATGCATCTCCTTCAATCTTCCTATGATGCATTTGAGCTTTCCTTGAGGGTCACTGCCTTCTCAGTGGCCTTGCACCAGCTTGCCTGGCTTCGCACTGACATGGACCCTAATCTACAGGATTGCCTCGCCAACATTCCTTGTCAAGGCAATGACTTGTTTGATGACTCCATCGAGGAGGCCACTAAGAAGTTGTCTGAACATGAGAAGTCATTTGCTTCCATCATTCGTCCTAAGCCTAAGCATTCCACCTCTAAGGGCTTCAGGCCTCTCCTATCTTACCAGCGGTGTTTCCCACAGAAGGCAGCTCCTTATACCAGAGCGCCTCCTAAGAAACAACTACAGCAACAGCAACAGAGGCAGCAGAAGCCTCAGACTCCTGCTGCTCCTAAGGCCTCTCAACCTTTTTGACCATCTAGTACACAGCATAACCTCCATCATTCTGCCTCTGTCATCTCTCCTTCCCATTGGAGATCATCTCCATCATTTTTACTAATGCTGGGAGATCATTACATCAGACCTCTGGGTGCTGTCCATCATCAGAGAAGGATACTCTCTTCATTTCAATCAGGTTCCTCCAGATCTGCCTCCAAGAGAGTATCCTTCCAATCCATCCCAGAGTGTCCTTCTTCTTCAGGAAGCTCAAGTTCTGCTCCATCTCCATGCCATTGAAGAAGTTTCCCCGGAACAGCAGAGCAGGGTATTTTTACTCTTGTTACTTCCTAGTTCCAAAGAAGACGGGCGATCTGTGACCCATTTTGGATCTCAGAGTCCTCAACAAATTTCTTGTCAGAGAGAAATTTTGGATGCTGTCTCTGGCATCATTATACCCCCTTCTAGATCACAATGATTGGTTAAGACTTACACTCACATTCACATTCACCAAGCCTCTCGACAGTTCCTCAGATTTCGGGTGGGAAATCTGCATTTTCAATACAGAGCCTGGCTTCATCTCCAAGAGTGTTCACCAAGTGCCTAGTTGTAGTAGCACCAGCTCTGCGGAACCATGGGCTCCAGTTGTTCCTATACCTGGATGACTGGCTCATCAAGGATTCAACATCTCAAAGGGTTATTGTAGTGACCCTACAGACTATGTGGTTCCTACAAAGTTTGGGATTCGAAATCAACTTTCCCAAATCCCAGCTACAGCCCTCTCAGACTTTACAGTTCATCGGAGCTGTCCTGGACAATGTCTGACTCAGAGCATTCCTTCCTCAACAACATCAGCATGCTCTCATTCAGCTCTGCCACAAAGTGTCTTCCTTGGCTACAATTTCAGCAAGACACAGGATGGTTCTCCTAGGTCACATGGCCTCGATAGCTCACGTGACTCCTTTTGCCAGACTTCACCTCAGAATTCCTAAGTGGACCCTGGCATCTCAGTGGGCGCAGGCTTGTGACCCACTCTCTCAACATAATAGAGTAACTCCTTCATTGAGACAGTCTCTTCACTGGTGGATGCTCTCTTCCAATCTCTCCAGAGGTTTACTGTTTCAAACACCCCCTCATCAGAAGGTCATCATGACAGATTCCTTGACCTAAGCTTGGGGGGCTCATCTTGATGGTCTCCGTACTCAAGGCCATTGGTCCAGCATGGATTGTTAGTGTCATAACAACCTGTTGGAACTCAGAACAATCTTCAATGCTCTCAAAGCTTTTCAGTATCTTATTCACAACCAGGTAGTCCTCATTTGGACAGACAACCAAGTAGCCATGTACTACGTCAACAAGCAGGGAGGAACAGGATCTCTCCCTCTTTGTCAAGAAGCTCAAAAGGTGTAGGTCTGGGCAATCTAGCACAACACCTTTCTGAAAGCAGTCTACATTCAAGGAGAGAAAAACTGTCTGGCGAACAAATTGAGTCATCTTCTGCAACCTCACGAATGGACACTCAATTCCTTGTCTCTTCATCACATTTTTTCTTAGTGGGGAACTCCTCTGATAGATCTCTTTGTGTCTCCCTATAACTACAAACTGCCTCAGTTCTGCTCCAGGATATACTCTCCTCATCGCCTCGAGGCAGATGCTTTCCTTCTGGAATGGACGAATCAATTTCTCTATGCATTCCCTCCATTTCCTCTGAATCTCAAGACTCTTGTCAAACTCGAACAGGAACATGCCACTATGATTCTGATAGCTCCTCGGTGGCCCAGACAACCCTGGTACTCCCTTCTACTTCAACACAGCAACAGATAGCCTCTACTTCTACCAGTTATTTCCCTTTCTGCTTAATAGAGTTAAGGGTCTCTGCTTCATCCCAACCTGCAGTCTCTACACCTGACAGCTTGGTACCTCTCAACCTAACTGCCACTCTACAATTTTCTCAATCTGTACAGGACATTTTAGAGGCTTCTAGGAAGCCTACCACTAGACAATGCTACAATCAGAAATGGACTAGATTTTCTGCTTGGTGCACCATTCATCATAAGCAATCTCAATCTTCCTCCTTGTCTTCAGTTTTGGATTACCTGTTCCACTTATCACAATCAGGCCTCAAATCCACATCCATTTGAGTCCACCTCAGTGCAATTGCTGCTTTTCATCATCCTATCGAAGGGAAACCCCTCTCTGCTCATCCCGTGGTTTCCACATTAATGAATGGTCTTTTCAATGTCAAACCACCTCTCAACCCTCCTCCGGTGGTTTGGGATCTCAATGTTGTTCTTGCTCAATTGATGAAGCCTCCTTCTGAACCAATGGATTCTTCTCATTTTAAATATCTCACTTGGAAAGTGTTTTTTATCATTGCTTTTATGTCTGCTTGCAGAGTCAGCGAGCTACAAGCTCTAGTAGCGGACCCACCTTTCACAGTATTCCATCATGACAAGATGGTTCTCCGTATTCATCCTAAATTCTTACCTAAAGTAGTTTCAGAATTCCATCTCATCCAATCAATCGTCCTTCCAGTGTTTTTTTCCAAAGCCTAATTCTCATCCTGGAGAAACAGCTCTTCATACTCTGGACTGTAAGCACACTCAGCCACATAGATCTGCTCCTCAACTTTTCGTAACCTTCAATCTAAACAAGTTGGGGCATCCGATTTCCAAGCGCACGATCTCCAACTCGTTAGCGGCTTGCATCTCTTTCTGCTATGCTCGGGCTGGACTGCATCTAAAGAGTCGAGTCACAGCCCACAAAGTCAGAGCCATGGCGACATCAGTAGCTTTCCTCAGATCTACTCCTATTGAGGAAATCTGCAAAGCTGCCACTTGGTCCTCGGTTCATACATTCACCTCTCATTATTGTCTGGATGCTTTTTCCAGACAGGTTTGCCATTTCGGTCAGGCAGTGTTACAAAATTTATTCTCCTGAATTACCAACACTCCCACATCCCATTCTGGTTAGCTTGGAGGTCACCCATATGTTGAGAATAGGCTGCCTGCTTTCCTGGAATAAAGCACAGTTACTTACCGTAACAGGTGTTATCCAGGGACAGCAGGCAGCTATTCTCACAACCCATCCACCTCCCCAGGTTGGCTTCTCTGTTATCTATATGAACTGAGGAGACACATGCCCTTGCGTGGGCGGGAAGGCAATCGCGCATGCACGGTGCAGCAGTCACGAACCTTCTAAGTTCTGCAAGCAAATCAGCTTGTGAAGCTGTCCGCATCAGGGCCCCGTGGATGATGTCACCCATATGTTGAGAATAGCTGCCTGCTGCCCTGGATAACACCTGTTACGGTAAGTAACTGTGCTGTCTCTCCACTGGCTGAGCATACCTGCTGGCCCATGCCTGACGGGTTGCAATGGTGGGCAGGGAGGAGAGCAGGGACCATCTATATACATTTCCTCCATCTGTCTCCATCCCCTCTCCTTCCCTACAATGTTCCCCTTCATCCGTCCATGTGTATGATATTTGAGATCTGTTAGCGTAGCCTTTTAAAAATGATGTCACATTGTTCTTACCTGTATTTTATTTATTTGAAGTGCTATTTGTTAGCCTCACCTTTGACACATGACATGATAGTTTTAACAACTCTATATAATATTTGACAGCTGTATATTTCATGACATTTACAACCTTCTGTCACACGAGTATCATCTCTCTGCTATTGTCAACCTGTAAATCTCACCATGACTTTGTCAAGATATGAATTTTTAAACAATAATTAACATCTCCCTTATATCACAAGATCTTCATTGTAACATGACTCTGGGAAGCAGTTGTTTGCCCATCTCCTAAAGGCCTCAACCATGTAGGTTGGAGTACAGGACACTTGCTGAATAGAGAACAAACTCTAGTCTATACACTCTGTTTCCAAATAAGGGTTTGTCTCATGCAGGTTACTAGCACAAGACCACAGAACTTTACGCTTACTATTTCTCCCTCAGTGGGGTGTGACCGGGGGGGGGGGGAAGTCTGGACTGCTCTCTTGATCCAAGCAGTGAGGATCAGGCAGGGATATTCATCCAGGGGGTGATAAGTGGATGACAACCAGGGATGTAGGTACCCATTTAGACTATCTTAACTATATGGAAGGGGCCTGAGACACTTGAGCCAATCAGGGACTTCCTTAGACTCCTCCCTAAGGAAGTCCTTGATTGGCTCAGGTGCCTCAGGCCCCTCCCAAGGGAGGAGCCCGAGGTGCCTGATCCAATCAGGGCCTTAGGCTCCTCCCCGTGCATCATATGATACACCTGGGCAGGGCAGGGCCAGAAGGCCAGAGGAGCAGGCCCAAAGTAAAGGTATGGGGAGGGGGCACAGGTGGCATGAGGGAGAGGGCATCCCTTCTGCCATTTGTTTCAGTGGGGGAGAAAGAAAAGGAGAGGGCCCCGATGGCATTTTTCAGTGCGGGAGGGTGGTGTTCGACCAGCTGTGGGCAGGCGGGGGAGGAAGGGACTGATGGCAGGAGGGACAGGGAATCCCTCCTGCCATATTTTCTGCACAGTGGGGGGAGGGGGAGCGTCAGATGGCAGGAGAGAATGGGCATCCCTCCTGCCATTTGTGACAGGTCTGCCTGATTTTATTCTTTTTTTAATGTGGCAGATATTTTGCATGTGTAATACATGCAAAATATCTGTGCCATGGAAAAAATGAATTAAAATACCCAGGCAGACCATCACAAAAATGGTAGACCTATCGGTAACACACTTACCTAAAAGGAAAGAAACAAGAGGGTAGTAACCCTATACTTCTTATTTTCAAAAAAGGTGAATTAATACTTTGATCTTTATTCAAAAGAGGTCTCTCGGTTTATTTATTTATGAAATTTCAAATTATTTACCAAGCATAACATATTGTACAGAAAGTATGATCAAGAAAAAGATATTCATTCAAATTAACCAACATATAATAAAAAGTAGGAAAACAAAATTGTTACTTTGAATTTTAAACTTGATCCACTCAAGTCCTCAAAATTAGATCCAAGGCTTTAGTAGAGTAATTACAAATTAGCATGTCATGTAATAAAGAAAAGTACAACTGTTGCTGTCAGAGAGCTACCATATATACTCGAATATAAACTGGGATTTTTGGGCTACATGCTGGAAATGAAGACGGGAAACTGACAGGGTTGATGGTTAGTCTAGAAGAGGTATCCAGGCAGATCGATAGGCTTAAGAGCAATAAATCCCCACGACCGGATGGCATCCATCCGAGGGTTATCAAGGAACTGAAAGGGACTATAGCTGAACTGCTTCAACTAATAGCCAATCTGTCGATTCTGGAAGACTGGAAGGTGGAGAATGTTACGTTGATCTTCAAAAAAGGTTCGAGGGGAGATCCGGGAAACTACAGACTGGTGAGTCTGACCTCGGTACCAGGAAAGATGATAGAGGAGCTGATAAAGGACCACATCATTGATCACCTTGACGGACATGGTCTGATGGGACCAGCCAGCACGATTTCAGCAAAGGCAGATCTTGTTTGACGAACCTGCTACACTTCTTCGAGGGAGTAAATAGGCAGATAGACAAGGGTGACCCAGTCAACATCGTATATCTAGATTTTCAAAAGCTATTTGACAAAGTTCCCCATGAACGTCTACTTTGAAAAACTGTGAGCCATGTAATTGAGGGAGAAATACATGGATTAAAATCTGGTTGGCGGATAGGAAACAGAGAGTGGGGGTAAATGGACAATGATCGGACTGGAAAAGTGTCACGAGTGGTGCTGCACGGTTCGGTGCTCGGGTCTGTGCTCTTCAACATATTTATAAATGACCTACGAGGGTCAAGATAAGAAAATTGGGTCATTAGGGCATAGACAGGGGATGGGTAAGCAGAGTGGGCAGACTTGATGGGCTGTAGCCCTTTTCTGCCGTCATCTTCTATGTTTCTATGACCTAGAAATTGGTACGACGAGCGAGGTGATTAAATTTGTGGACGATATAAAGCTATTCAGAGTAGTGAGGACAAAGAAGGATTGCGAAGACCTACAACGAGACATTAACAAACTCGAGGAATGGGCCACGAAATGGCAAATTAGTTTTTTTTTTTTTTTTTTTTAATTCTTTATTTATCATTTTAAAAATTTTAACAAAATCAAACATTTTGTACAGAAAGATTGTCAGATTGATCACAAAATAATAAGTAAATTATTAACATAAAAAGAACAAAATTCAAATCGGACAATCTCAAGTCCTCAATAATTATGTGATCCAAGATATATATAAGAGATGGCAAATGAGTTTTAACATGGATAAGTACAAGGTGATTCATGTTGGTAACAAAAATCATATGCACGAATACAGGATGTCCGGTGCTGTACTCGGAGAGAGCCCCCAGGAAAGAGACTTGGGAGTACTTGTAGACAAGACAATGAAATCATCCGTGTAATGCGCGGCAGTGGTGAACAGAATGCTAGGAATGATTAAGAAGGGGATCACAAACAGATCAAAAAAGGTTATCATGCCACTGTACCGGGCCATGGTGCACCCCCACCTGAAGTACTGCGACCAACACTGGTCGCTGTACATGAATAAGAACCTAGTATTACTCGAAAGGGTTCAAAGAAGAGTGACAAAAATGGTTAAGGGACTGGAGGAGTTGCCGTACAATGAGAGGCTAGAGAAACTGGGCTTTTTCTCCCTTGAGAAGAGGAGACTGAGAGGGGACATGATCAAAACATTCAAGATATTGAAGGGAATTGACTTAATAGATAAAGAGAGACTATTTGCCCTCTCCAAGGTGGAGAGAATGAGAGGGCACTCTCTAAAGTTAAAAGGGGATAGACTCCGTACAAACATAAGTCAGTTCTTCTTCACCCAGAGAGTGGTAGAAATCTGGAAAGCTTTTCCGGAGGCTGTTATAGGGGAAAGCACCCTACAGGGATTCAAGAAAAGGTTAGATAAGTTCCTGCTGGACCAGAACATATGCAGGTAAGGCTAGACTCTAGTAGGACACTGGTCTTTGATCTGCTGGGCATGATGGACCACTGGTCTGACCCAGCAGCGGCACAGGTACAGTGTTAAAATGGTTCTCAGATTTCCTAAAAAACAGAGAATATATCATCAACAAGAATGGAGAGACCTCCAACCTCTAGAAAGCCTTCTGTGGGGTGCCACAAGACTCCCCACTCTCCCCCATCCTATTCAATCACATCATGAGCTCTCTAGGTAACATCAAAGAAAGCATAATGTCATACACAGATGACATTTTTCTCTTTATTCCCACAACCAAAAATCAATCAGATTTACCCAACAAAATCTCATATAATATAGAAAAAATCCAAAATTGGACAACAACCAACAAACTGATACTAAACACAACTAAAACCAAAGTTCTATACTTCCACAAGGCCCAGCAAATGGCACCTACAAGCATCACCCTTCGATCAGGCGAAAAACTCTTCATAGATGAGTCCTCCAAAATCTTAGGTTGCATACTGGAGTCCACTCTAACCATGGAACCCCAAATATCTAGCCTCCAAAAGAAATCCCTCTATACCCTGAGACAATTAAGGCTAATCAGACCTTACTTTCCACAATACCACTTTGCCTTAATCGTACAACTGATGATCCTACCACAACTGGACTACTGTAACTCCATCTACATGGGAATCAACACTGCTCTAATTCACAAACTGTAACTCATCCAAAACACTGCTGTAAGATTTATCTTCAACCTGAGAAAATACGACTCAGTCACAACCTTCATCAAACAAATGCACAGCTACCCATCCCATCACAAATAGCATTCAAAATATCTTGCATCATTCACCTCATACTTTATGGAAACTTTGCGGCCCCACTCATCTAGCTCTTCTCAATAGCATAGTCTACTTCCCACAGAACCCTCAACCAGATGATACTAAATCTCCCATCCACTAAAGATCTTCACTATAAACGAGTTTTCCACTTCATGCTTACCTTTCTAGGAGTAAAAACTTGGAATGGCCTTAAAAAAGGACCAGAACTGAACCTCGCTACATCATCTTCCGAAAAAAACTGAAAACCCATTTGTTCGATACTTAATCTCCTTTACCCTATCCTCTCTCCCTTTCCCCTTCCTCCCTTCCTCTCCCTCCTACCTATCCACCTCCCCTTTCTCCCTCCTCTTTCTCTCCCCTTACCTCTCTTTACAGTCGCCTTGAGCCTGTATAGGTATGAGCGACGCACAAATAGAAGATTAGATTAGAAACTGGGATGGAGGACTGGAATTTACAAGCAATTAAGACTCTATACTCAGCACCTATAGCAAGAATATTGGTAAATGATGTTTGTACGGAACCGTTCCCAATTTCTCAGGGCACTCAGCAAGGTTGCCCTATGTCACCTTTATTATTTTTGTTATATTTAGAACCTTTTGTACTGTTTTACAGGACCCGGATCTCTCACGTATTTCATTATCCATTCATACCATTAAAGTTCTAGCATTTGCAGATGATTTGCTCTTTACTTTAGGGAACCCTGAATCATCTCTTGCTCATTTACTTCAGGCACTTGAGGAGTTCCATTTTTAGTCTGGTTTCACTTTAAAGCTTTGCCTTCCATTTTGCAAACGACTTGGGAGGGAGCCTTTCCTTTTTCATGGGCAGACGATTCTATCAAATATCTCGGGATTCTCCTTCCCCGAGATATGTCTACACTGTACTCTATAAATTTTGACTCACTGTTATTAGATACCAAACAGAAACTACATTTATGGCAATCTTTTCCTTTGTCAATATCAGGCAGAGTGGCTCTTTACAACATGATTTTGTTCCCTCGTTGGTTATACAAATTTCAGTTATTACCATTGTTACTGTCTCGAGCACATGACCTTAAGTTAACAAAGGCCCTTCAGCACTATTTATGGAGTAGTAAGAGAGCGCAAATGCGGGGGTCATGTCCGAGCCACAGAGAAGATGGATGCCTGAACCTCACTCTCCTCCTCCACTGCTATTATTATCGCTTGCCAGACTTCTCTCTGCACCTTCTCTGAGCCTTACTGCTGCCTTTCTGAAAGAGGAAAATGTCAGTTTCCAAGCCATGTTAAATGGATGTCTCTCCTAGTTCAACTTCTGGTTTAAAAAGGACCAAACCTGATCCACCAACTCCAGAAAAAATGGCACCTGAAAAAAAGGCTGCCACTTCCAGTAATGTTATGCTGGATGAACTCAGAACCCTGAGAGAGCTAACTACCAAACACTTTGAGACCACAAAGGAACTGAAAGCTGATTTGGTTGAAATTAACTCCTCTTTATCTCAATTCCAACTGAGAATTGAAAAACTGGAAACTCGTGCTGATACTGCTGCACTAGAATTGACCCAATTTCAAGATCACACAGATAAACCCATAAAAAAATCTGGAACAGGACCTTGAGGATCTTGCAAATCGGAGCAGAAGTAATAATGTAATAATAATAGGGTTAAAGGAAGGTAATGAAGGATCTGAAATGACCACCTTTCTTATAAAATGGCTACCTAAACTCCTGAATATTGAGCTTGACTGCGACCTGGAAATAGAGTGCTCACACCGAGTGCCCTCACACATGTGTCCCAACCAACCCTTCCTGCACCCTGTAGTAGCCAAATTGCTACGATTTCCTCAGGCTCTCCAAATCCTCACAGCAGCGAGAACTTACCCTGGTCTGGTCATCGAGGGAAGGAAGATATTGATTGTACCTGATCTCGTGAAAACCACCTCCAGGAAAAGAAAGTCCTTCCTGGCAATGCGGCCTTCAATATCCAGCGCAAATGGTAGTCACCCTCAATAATTCTATTAAAGTCTTTGATTAGCAAGAGCTCCTGTAGGCTTACCTTGTCTCTCTCTCTCTCTCTCTCTCCTAGACACTATTTTACATGAATTCTTCTTCCCCCCTTTTTTAATCTTTAAATTGCTATGTATTAATGTCTACATGAAATAAGTTTCTGTATAATTCCTGCACTATATGAATTTTTTCATACTATCAAATGATATTGCCTAAATTATGTTTATCTCATTTACTGTTATTGATATAATTGATAAATTTATATTTTTTACTCAGCATATAGCAGCATTACTAGTTAACTCTATATATCTTTCAGATTCAACTTGGTTGGATAAATTCTTCTTCCCCCTCCCGCTTGAATTATGTTCTCTGCTTTTTCTAAGATAATGTTTTCTTATATCAATATGCATTTACTCTCTCATATTATCTACATTATATTATCTAGGATATTTTAATATTTCATCTCTTATAACTTTCCTGTTGGTTAATGGAACTGTTCTAGCCTCAATCACGTAAATTTCATCTGTTTTTTTTAACTGATCATTGTTAAACCTATATTCTGTATTATTGCCTCTTCTTAATAGCCTCTCTTGTGGTATTCAGCCTATGCCTGCTAGGAGTGTCCCCAGAGCAGTATACAACTCAAGAGCAGACACTCTACAAACAGCTCAATATAAACCTCAAACTGAACATTTTGATGATTTTCCTTCTTTGGCCCCTAGAGGGAGTGGGAGAGCAGATTTGCCTGTTTCCCAACCTTCACACAGCTCTAGGTTAGTTCCCAGCAGTTACCTGCAGGCTGGAAATAGAAACAGCCGGAAAACCTTTTCACCTGAGGGTTTGGGGTGTGGCTGCAGGCTATTACACCAGAGAGATGAACAGTTAGAGAGACAGAAGAAGCAGCAGCAACCAAGAAGGCAGAGAGACTCAGGGTTGAGAGCTCTGAATGGCAGTGAGCAGCTGGAAGGTATGGAGCTGACTGAGGCTGGTTTGGAGTCACCCAACTTCATGCCTCAAGATTTCCAGGACATGGAGCTGGAGCCATATGCTGAGCCATGGAATGGAGTCCTGCCAATGGAGGTTTGCTGGACTGGAGGCAAGTAATTTAGACTGCCTAAATGCTTAACTTGAACACTGCTTAACTAAGTTTCAAGTTTCAAGTTTATTTCTGTTTTTGATTAATCGCCTATTTCAATTTCTAAGCGATGTACAAGTTATAGTAAAATACAATAAAGAAACTTAATACAATAACAATATTTTCCAGTTCTGACTAACATGAGAGAAAGGAAAGCGGGTATAGTTACATTTTTGGATATGGTGAATAAAATGGAAAGAACAAGAGGAGGGGTATAAAATTTTACCAAAGCACACTTCGTAAACATTAATTAAGTGTCTATTAGAGATTAAATGGGGTTTTTTTTGGTAACCGTGAAGAAGGTGTGGTGCTTAGAGGCACCTCTAAGAACTGAAAAAGAACCATTTTGAATTTTGGGATTTTTTTTCTCCTGGGTGGGGGAAGGGCTGTTACCAGTCCCAAGCAGTGGGGAATGCTCCGTGTTTTCTGTGGTGGGATCGAGGGCCTATGATTGGTGAATTGCGACCACGCAGAGCACACTCCCTGGCCAGCAAGTCAACTACACCAACACAGACTGAGGGAAATCAGCCCAAAAGACTTTTTTTTGAAAGTTTGGACTATTAATCGGCTGGAGAGCCAGCAGCAGCTTTGGAAAAGCTTGAATTATGTGTTTTTGAACTTTATTTGACTGACATTAACCTAGAGACCATTTAGCAGTGTATTTTTTTTGTTTTGGGACTATATTTTATATCTGGAACATCCTGACAAGATTGTTTTCTTTTTGATATGAAACTGATTGATCTTGAAACAAGCAAGCTGGTTTGAATGTTGTTTTGAATAAACCCAGTAATTGCTTGATACAATACCTACCTGGTGTGGCGGTGTTCACTTCTTTTAACCTTTTTTCTTTCCTTGTGCTGCCCGTTTTCTCTTGCTACCAGTGCCCTAGGACCCATTGCCCTGAGGCTGCTGGTGACACTCTATGTTATTTTTCGTATTACTTTATCATTAGCTCTGAATACCCTCAACTCCCCTCTGGGTCTTCCTTTCTCTCCGGGTGTCTGACTTCCCTAATTTCTTTATACATCCTTTGGAGGAAGTCTCTTCTTCGGGCATCTCTTGTCTTGCTTTTCTCCTGCTATCTCAATCACTTCTATCTGGCTGAGCTTTCCATGCTCACTATGCCTTCTTCTGATATTGTCCCCTGGAGGCTCACCTCTTCTTCTTCCTCTTTCTCTCTGCTTTGTGTTTGCCAACACTATATAGGTTCAGTCTCCACCTGCAGTATGGCTGCCTCTGATATCCTCTCCACACTCACCTGTGTATCCTGGAATGTAAATGGCCTGCGACATCCTATCAAACGAAAGAAAATCTTCACTCATCTTAAAAACTTAGGCCATCAATTGTTTTTTACATGAGACTCATATCTCCAATACCTCTCACTTTCTAGGTTCTAAAGATTGGCTAACTTACATTGCGGATTCTCCGGCAAGTGGTAGGAAGCATGGGATTGCAATCTTATCTCATAAGAATGTTTCTCTTCAACTTTTAGAATCCAAACATGATTCAGATGGTAGATGGCTAATAGTCAAAGCGCAAATTTTTTCGCAGGAGGTTCTCCTTGTCAACATATATGCTCCAAATATTGATTCCCCTGAATTTTTTACACAACTCTTTCAGTCCATCTCAGACTTCGACCCTATCCCTATCATAATGGTGGGTGACTTTAATTTGCCTCTAGACATCTGGCTAGATAGAGGGGAAGTGAAGGAGAGGCAGCGTGTGAGTGAAAGGAGAGACAAGGAAAGCGAAGGAGAGCAGAAGGAAGCAGGAGCAGGCGAAAACAGTTTCGGGGCAGCAGCGAGAGTAGCTCCGCCCACCCCCACTGCATCAGCAAAGATCAGCCGGGCTCCTCCATAAGAAGAGTCGAGCCAACGGCAGAGACAGCGTGTGAGAGCAGGAGAAGCGAGGGGAAGCGAAGGAGAGGCAGCATGTGAATGAAAGGAGAGGCAAGGAAAGCGAAGGAGAGCAGAAGGGATCAGGAGCAGGCAAAAACAGTTTCGGGGCAGTGGCGAGAGTAGCTCCGCCCACCCCCACCACGTCAGCAAAGATCATCTGGGCTCCTCCATAAGAAGAGTCGAGCCAACGGCAGAGACAGCGTGTGAGAGCAGGAGAAGCGTGGGGAAGCGAAGGAGAGGTAACGTGTGAGTGAAAGGAGAGGCAAGAAAAGCGAAGGAGAGCAGAAGGGAGCAGGAGCAGGCAAAAACAGTTTCAGGGCAGCAGCGAGAGTAGCTCTGCCCACCCCCACCGCATCAGCAAAGATCAGCCGGGCTCCTCCATAAGAAGAGTCGAGCCAACGACGCACAGCCGTTCGGCGCATGGCAAAGGCGAGCGGCAAAGGCAATCACCTTAGCGAGAGCGCCTTTGCAAAGAAGCCTTAAGAAGGAGCCAGGAAGCTAGGCCGATTAACAGAAAGCTCCTAAACGTAAGTTACAATCCTGTTTTTTACCTAGCCACACAACACATACCTAGAACAAGCACTCACAGAGAACTCAGCAGCACCAGCACCACTCGCAACTATCAAGGAGAACAGCTAACAGGAAGTTAGGTCATACAAGCTGACTGGGACAGAAGGTTCACATAAAAGCACAGACAACTCAGAAGGGGAACAAGTCATGATCGCCCACGGAAGCCAGAAGATGAGCTTTCCAATCTTTTGCACCGGCTGCAATATGTATGACTACCTCCCTTCAGGGACAAGGGCATACATTTGCAGTCAATGCAAGGAGCTGGATAGCCTGAAACAGCAAGTCCAGTTGCTGGAGGGAACTGTGATAGAAGTAGAACTCCTTGCCATGAAAGAAGAAAATCGCAAGTAGGAGAAGTTGCTGGTGGAGTCCAGTACCAGCGAAGTGATCAGTGAATTGGAGAGATTCATCGAAGAAGCCCACCAGCAACTTGTGGAGGTCCCAGGGCTAGAGATCAGTACCCAAACAATCCAGGAAGAAGGCCCAGGCGATATGTTAGGAGGCACCAACACAATTGAGGGAGAGGCTGAAGCGGAGGTCGAGGATGACTACACACTCAGCAGAGATGAGAGGCCACCTGGGGATGCACCACAGAAGGAAGACAGGTCCTATGCCATGGATACAGATTTACGACCCCCAAGGAACCCCCGAATAAAGAAGATAGGAATCATCATTGGAGATTCCATCATACGCAATGTAGACAGCCACACCGCAGGAGGAAGAGAGGATAGATTGGTTACCTGCCTGCCTGGTGCAAGAGTGAAGGATGTGGCCAGCAGGATCACCAGGATCATAGACAGTGCAGGAGGAGAGGACACTGCTGTGCTTATCCACGTGGGAACCAACGATGTGAGCGGATGGAAGTACGACAGGGAGGAAATGAAGGACCAACTCCGCTCATTCGGAAGAAAACTGAAGGTCAGGGAGGTGAAAGTGGCCTTCTCCGAGATCCTCCCGGTACCGAGAGCGGATGGAAAGAGACAGGATGAACTGAGAATAATCAACGCCTGGATGAGACGATGGTGCGAAGAGAAGGGTTTCGACTTCATGAGCAACTGGACGGCATTCTGGGGAAGAAGCAGATACTATAGAAATGACGGCCTACACCTCATCAAGTAAGGAGCGAGAGTCTTGGCTGAAAACATGAAGACCATTGAGAAGGCTTTAAACTAAGGATCAGGGGAGAGACGACAGTCGACAACATCAGGAGACCTCAAAGAAGGAGCTACAAGCATCTGCTCAGATAAAAGGGAAGAACATGTTACATGTTGAAATCGCAAGTGGCAAAGAAAGAGCGCAAATAGATACAATAAGGGATACAATAAGGAATGTGAAAACTAAAAAGTCCAGGAAAGTAGCACAAGGGGAGCTCAAATGTATGTACATAAATGCCAGAAGCTTGAGAAACAAAATGGGGGAACTGGAAGCACTAGTAAGAAGAGAAGAACTGGATATCATTGGAATAACAGAAACATGCTGGAACAAAGATAATGAATGGGACACAGTACTGCAGGGATACAAACTATACAAAAGAGATAGAATAGGGCAAAAAGGGGGAGGTATTGCCCTGTATGTCCAAGAAGGAATAGAGACTATCAGAGAATGGGAGACGGAAGGAAAAGAAAAACTGGAGTCCCTCTGGATAAAGATTCCTAGACAAAACGAGGCAGACACAAAAATTGGCCTCTATTATCAACCCCACAGGACAGACAGAGGAAACAGACACAGAGATGATAGAGGAAATCAACCATGGATGTAGAACAGGAAACGTAACGATCATGGGAGACTTCAACTTTCCGGGGATAAACTGGAATCTAGGAACCTCAAACTGCGGCAGGGAAACAAAGTTCCTGGAAATGATAGGGGACTGCTTCCTAGAACAAATGGAGGGAGAACCGACAAGAGGGACCGCAACCTTGGACTTGGTCCTAATGGCATAAGTGGAAGGACAACAAATGTAGAAGTCACGGCTCCACTGGATACGAGCGATCACAGCACGATCAATTTTAAAATTGGCATCGGGAAGGGGAAACGAGCCAAGACCCAAACCACAACCCTTAACTTCAGAAAAGGAAATTATGACAGCATGAGAGCCATGGTTAAAGAACGGCTCAAGAAAAGGACAGCCGAAATCCAAACGGTCGATCAGCATGGTCCCTACTAAAAAATACCATTACCGAAGCACAGAATCTCTACATTCCCAGATATCCAAAGGAAGGAAAAACAAGAACAAAGGAGAACCAGCTTGGCTAACTAAAGAGGTGAAGGATGCAGTAAGGGAAAAGAGGAATTCGTTTAAAAAATGGAAATGTGAAAAAACAATGGAGGCCTGAAACTGCCACAAGGTCGACCAGAAAAAGTGTCACAAGGCGGTAAGAGACGCCAGAAAGGTCTATGAGGAAAAGATAGCGCAAGAAGCCAAAAACTTCAAGCCCTTTTTTAGATACATAAAAGGGAAAAAAACAGTAAAGGAGGCAGTGGGCCCGCTCGACGACCAAGGAAAAAAAGGGTGCATCAAGGAAGACAAACAGATTGCAGATAGGCTAAATTCATTCTTTGCCTCTGTCTTTACCAATGAGGACACTGCAACAATGCCCGAAACAGGGAGAGTTTTCAAGGGAGAAATAGAGGAAAGCCTCACCACAGTGAATGTGGATTTGGAAAAGATATACTATCAGACTGACAAACTAAAAAGTGACAAATCCCCTGGACTAGATGGAATTCACCCGAGAGTGTTAAAGGAGCTTAAGGTTGAAATTGGAGAACTATTACAAACCCTAGCTAACATGTCAATTAGAACTGGGTGAATACCAGCCGACTGGAAGATAGCGAATGTCATCCCAATCTTCAAAAAAGGATCGAGAGGAGAACCGGATAACTACAGACCTGTGAGTCTTACGTCGGTTCCTTGGAAGATGGATGAAGCACTAATTAAGGATAGCATAGTGCAACACCTGGAAACTCATGACCTGATGAGAGCTAGTTAACACGGCTTCAGGAAGGGGAAGTCATGTTTGACGAATTTACTTCAGTTTTTTGAGAAGGTAAACGAACAAATCGATAACGGAGAACCGGTGGATATAATATACTTGGACTTTCAGAAAGCGTTCGACAAGGTTCCACACGCAAGACTTCTGAGGAAACTACAAAGCCATGGAATAGAAGGGGATATACTAAGATGGATAGGAAAATGGCTAGAAAACAGATTGCAGAGGGTGAGCATAAATGTGAAGTTCTCAGACTGGGAGAGGGTTACAAGCGGTGTGCCCCAGGGTTCAGTTCTTGGGCCCATCTTATTCAATATCTTCATAAATGACCTGGAGGAAGGAACAACAAGTAATATAATCAAGTTTGCAGATGACACAAAACTATGTTGGGCATTGGGTCACAAAAGGACAGCGAAGAACTCCAGAGAGATTTGAACCAGCTAGAGAAATGGGCGGAAAAGTGGCAGATGAAGTTTAATATAGAAAAATGCAAAGTGATGCACCTAGATAGAAAAAACAAGGAACATAAATACAAAATGTTAGGAGCCACATTGGGCAAGAGTGAACAAGAAAAGGACCTGGGGGTAAACTAAACTAAATCTTAGGTTTGTATACCGCGCCATCTCCATGGTCATTAAGCTCGGCACGGTTTACAGGGATTGTGAAGAGAAAGGAACTACAAAGAAAGGGGTTAGATGAAGATCGGAGGAAAGAGGAATGTTAAAGAGCTGGGATGTCAGATGAGGAGGGAGGGATTAAGTCTTTGAGAAAAGCCAGGTTTTAAGATGTTTGCGGAAGGGTTGGAGAGCACTCAGGTTCCGAAGAGGGGAGGTAAGGTTATTCCAGAGCTCGGTGAATCTGAAGAGGAGGGAAATCCCCAGTTTTCCTGGGTGGGAAATGCCTTTTAATGAGGGGAAGGATAGTTTTGATTTTTGGGTAGGTATGGTGGTACTAAGATTCGGGGAGTTCCAGGACAGTGGGATTAAAGCCACTGGGATTAAAGACAGTGAAGCTGAAGCCGTCGGCTCAATGCGCAGCAGCGGCAAAGAAAGCAAACAGGATGTTGGGAATGATAAAGAAGGGAATCACGAGCAGATCAGCGGACGTCATAATGCCACTTTACAGAGCAATGGTACGACCGCACTTGGAATACTGTATCCAACACTGGTCTCCCTACCTAAAAAAAGATATAACACTGCTGGAGAGGGTGCAGAGACGAGCCACGAAGCTAGTAAAAGTATGGAGAACTTGAGCTACCAGGAACGCCTTGGAAAACTGGGGTTGTTCACCCTTGAGAAGAGAAGACTGAGAGGGAATATGATAGAGACTTTTAAAATACTAAAAGAATTCGACAAAATAGAGCAAGAATCACCATTATTCACGTTGTCAAATGTGTCTCAGACAAGAGGGCATGGTCTGAAACTGAGGGGCAGCAGACCCAGGACAAATGTCAGGAAGTTCTGCTTCACACAGTGAGTGGTAGATGCTTGGAATGCTCTCCCAGAGGAGGTTGTGACAGAGACCAGCATTCTAGGTTTCAAGGGCAAGTTGGATGCGGACCTTCTTGCGAATCACATTGAGGGATACGGGTAAACATGGTAATCATCAGGGAACACCTAGCTTAGCCTCCGCGTGTGCGGGTCGCCGGACTAGATGGACCTAAGATCTGATCCAGTGAAGGCTTTTCTTATGTTCTTCTAATCTACATTCCCTTATTAAACACTATAACCCGACTGAACCCTGGAGATTGCAACACCCGGATGAAAGGGATTATACGTATTTCTCCATACCACACAGCAGCTATTCAAGAAAAGACAACTTTCTTATCTCTAATAACACTATATTAACACTAACACTAATATTAACACTTTAATTATCTCAGATCATGCTCCGATATCTATTGCACTGTAATGGTCCTCTATCCAGCCAACTAGATCCCCTATTTGGAGGCTGTCTAATGCTGTATTAATAGACGACAATACTAAACAAAGACTGGCTAAATTTATTGATGAATTATTTCTCTTTAACAAGTCTGATTTCATCGATGCACTGGCAATCTGGGAAGCTTTTAAAGTTTTCCTTAGAAGCGAATTAATCTCTATTCAAGCATACCAAACAAAACAAAGTAAACAAGAACTTCACAATCTTGATTCTCAAATTAAACGTCAGGAACAGGCCTTTTTTGCCTCTAATGATAAAAACCTTCTACCTGAAATATACAAGCTGAAATACTCTTATAATAAGCTGATCAGTACTGCTGCACAACAAGATATCTTCCTTACCTCTACTAAAAATTATGTAGAAATGAACAAAAGCAGTAAAATGCTAGCAAACTATCTTAAAAGGAAACGGGTTAGAGTATAGATCCCATCTATAAAAAATTCTAATGGGCAACTCCTCTCTTCACTCTCAGACATTTCCGCAGCCTTCCACTCCTTTTATTCTCAGCTTTATTCCTCTACTACATCTGATCAACATGACAACATCAGTAAATTTTTGGCTACTCTCTTCAATCTTCTAAACTTACTGCAGCTGATTGTGAATCCCTACAAAATCCATTTGACGTCCCTGAAATAGTATCATCTATAAAACATCTCTCTTCTGGGAAATCACCTGGACTTGATGGGATTACAGTAGAATTCTATAAAGCCTTTCAACATAAACTGTCCCCTATATTCACGTCCCTATTTAATTCTTTCAACCCTCAGAAGATCTCTATGAGTCACTTTCTTGGCGCTGTAATTACTGTTATTCCTAAACCTAATAAAGATCCCCAACAAATGTTGATTATAAAATTTATGCCACAGTCTTCTCTCATAGACTTCAACGTCATATTAGCAAAATTATCTCCTCCCATCAAGTCGGTTTTATGCCAGGCAGACTCATAACCGACAACTCCCGTATTTTCTTTCACTTAGCATCTGTAGCCCACACTGTTAAAGATCCATGTATAGCCCTCTCATTAGATGCTGAAAAAGCGTTCGATAGAGTGGAATGGTCTCATTTGTTCCAAACAATGCAATGGTTTGGTTTTCCTCCTAAATTCCTGGAATATGTTAAAATTTTTTACTCTAATGTTTTGTCACCCTTTTTCACTTTACAACGGGGTACCCGCCAAGGTTGTCCCCTCTCACCTTATCTTTTTAACGTAGCTCTTGAGCCACTTCTTTTAGCTATTGACTCCCATGAATACATCTTTGGTATCCTCCATAATAAAACAGAATATAAATTATCAGCCTATGCCGATGATGTGCTCCTTTACCTCACTTAACCAGATAAATCCCTTCCTGCTCTCTTTAATCTGATTCAATCCTTTTCTTCATTTTCTGGATACAAAATAAATAAACAAAAACCAGAAGTATTACCACTCAATACATATTCTCGACCTGAATTGGTCCATGCATGTAATCTCCTCTGGTCTCCGTCACATGTAAGATATTTGGGAATCGATTTCTACACAACTCTTCAAGCTACAATTAAACATAATAATGACAACTTAATTAATACTCTCAAATCACTACTACAGTCATGGCATCCCCTCCATCTTTCCTGGTGGGGTAGAGTGAAGACTGTTAAAATGGTAGTGGCACCTAAAATTAATTTCGAACTGAGTATGATCCCCCATCTTCCCCCCCCCTTTTTATAAACTATTAGATAAATACATCTCTGCTTTCCTATGGAATAATAAACCGCCTAAAATTGCCATCAGAAAACTTAAAGCTCCCAAAGATAGGGCGGAAGTTCTTCTTCCAGACTTTCTGACTTATCACAAAGCTTTTATTCTGCAACAGACAAGTCAATGGTTCACCACTTCTTGTATTTTTATCCCTCTTTGGCTCCCTCTTTTTCCAGCTTATCCATCACTAGCCCCTCTATTAACCTCTGATGCCTTACTTCCTAATACAGATCCCATCATCTCTCAATCTATCAAGTGTCTCCTTGAATTTGATGTAATGTTGGATAAACACCTTAGAACCTCAACCCTTTGGCACAATTCAGCTTTTCTCATTAATAGAAAACACATATTCTTGCCTAGATGGGCTGACCTAGGTATACTCTATTTAGCAGATGTCTGCACCCCTTCTCTGCAACTCAACATTTTTGGACTTACAAGACAAATTTGCCTTTCTGACATTGGCGTTCTATCAATGGCTCCAACTTTCCTCCATGATAAAAAAAATCTAAAATTTTACAATCAAGTACCAGTGGAATCCCTAACATGCTTCATTTGCTCCCCAAACTCTTGATCACAGGACATGTTGCGTCTCGCATTTATAAAATATTCCTTAACTCACGATTCGACATACACATCCCATTACAAAAATTCTGGGAACTAGAATTAAACTGCCAATTACAAGATCGACAATGGGAAGTCTAAAACCATCTGAACCATCCCCTCCGCTAATTCAATGCAATCCATGTTCTTCTTACACCATAAAGCCACTTGGATCACCTTGGATTACATGTTTCGGGTCTCCTGCCCACCAACAAATGTTGGAACTTTAAAATACATCCAGACACTCTGCTCCATATGCTCATTGATTGTCCCTGTCTACAGAATTTCTGGACAAATGTTTGGTCAATTATTCAAAAAAATCTTTAATTTCGATACCGATCTCTCCCCCACAATAATTATACTAAAATCAGAGGCTCCTTTGCTTAACTTCCAGACATCTCAACATGCTTTACTCAATACACTCCTTATTGTTGCTTTGCGACTTATACTATCTAACTGGAAATAATTTCATTCTCTTAAAGTACATTTCCGGTATCAATCTGTCCTATTACAACACAAGCGTGAAATGTTGATATCTACTACCATGCCTCTAACCACTAAAGTCCACACTAAATGGGCTAATTTTAAGAATTATATAGACTCTCTTTAAATCCTTTTCGCCAGTATTTTAAGTACCTTACACACACTTTCTTTCTTTCCTTCACTTTTCTTCTTCTTCCTCTTTTCTCTGGCCTCTAGGGGACTCTCCTCTCTTCTCTACTTCTTTTTACTTTACTATTTTTCTCCCCTTTCCCCTTTCTTAACCTCCCCCTCCCTCCCCTCTTTTCTTTCTTTTTTTTTTCTTTTTTCTTTTCTCTCCTTCCCCCTCCCTGTTTTTACTGAATACCCTTCTGATATGTATCACACACCTTAGAACATGCTTCCATTGTACATGTTTGATATTCAAATTTTGTGATTGAATTTTGTCTCTAACCCGTTTTATTGTCACATGAATAAGATGTTGATATTGATGTTGATTTGTTATTCTTTTTTGTATTTTGATAAAATTTTCAATAAAATTTCTTGGGGAAAAAAAAAGAGAGCGCAAATGCACCTCACCAAAATATAGGGGAAGATTTAGGCTTTTGAATATTTGTTTATATGCCCTGGCTTGCCAGATGAAACATATTAACAATTGGTTTAGGGGTTCCTCCTATTTTTCAGACATGCCTTTGGAAATTAATCATCTGTCCCCATATCATTTTAGCTATATGCTTCAAGTGTCTGCTCCAGTCTTGCGACCTTACTTATAGACCTACCCCATTTTTATGCCAGCACACAGGACCTGGCATTGGGTTTGTCGTTTACTAAAAGGTGTCATCCTGTTCTTCTCCTTTTTTGCCACACCAGGGTAATGGTGAGTTCTTATCATGAATGCAATGTCTTGACTTTTAGAATTTGGGAAACGAAAGGGTTGCAATATCTTTTTCAACTGTTCACTGATGGTGCTTTCTCCCCATTTGATTCTTTATGCAGGGCTTATGCTTTGTTACCTTCAGATAATTTCTCTTACTTGCAACTTTGGCATTATATATAATCTTTACCAAATAGCTCTGTTACAGAAGCCTCTCTAGAGTCAATATCTGAAATGTTTAATATTTCAGCACAACAACAAATAAGAACATAAGAATAGCCTTACTGGGTCAGACTAATAGTCCATCAAGCCCAATAGCCCATTCTCACAGTGTCCAATCCAGGCCACTAGTACCTGGCCAAAACCCAAAGAGTAGCAACATTCCATACTTCTGATCCAGGGCAAGCAGAGGCTTCCCCCATGTCTTAATAACAGACTATGGACTTTTCCTCCAGGAATTTGTCCAAACCTTTCTTAAAACTAGCTACGCTATCCGCTTTTACCACAGCCTCTGGCAATTCATTCAAGAGCTTAACTATTCTCTGATTGAAAAAAATATTTCCTCCTATTGGTTTTAAAAGTATTTCTCTGCAATTTCATCGAGTGTCCCCTAGTCTTTGTAATTTTTGATGGAGTGAAAAATTGATCCACTTGTACCCATTCTACTTCACTCAGGATTTTGTAGACTTCAATCATATCTTCTCTCAGCCATCTTTTCCAAGCTGAAGAGCCCTAACCACTATAGTCTTTCCTCATTCAAGAGAAGTTCCATCCCCTTTACCATCTTGGTTGCTTTTCTTGGTATGTTTATTTAGTGCCGCTATAACTTTTTTGAGATAAGGAAACCAGAACTGAACATATTACTTTGAGCAATACAGGGACATTATAACATTCTTGGCCTTTTTTTTACCATCCCCTTTCTAATAATTCCTTGCATTCTTATTTGCTCTTTTGGCCACCACCACACATTAGGTGGAAGGTTTCAGTGTATTGTCCACAATGATACCCAGATATTTTTCTTGAGTGCTGACCCCCAAGTGGACCCTAAAATCTGGTAACTATGATTTGGATTAATCTCCCAATGTGCATCACTTTGCATATGTCCATATTAAATTTTAGCTGCCATTTGGACTCCCAGTCTTCCAATTTCCTAAGGTCTTCCTGCAGTTTTTCACAATCTATATGCATGGTAACAACTTTGAATGGGGGGTGCCATTGAGCTGGGAACCATTGGGGGGTGCCATTGAGCTCTCTCCTCTCTACAGCTCCAGAAAGTTTGAGCACCTATTTCTGCTGAATTTTTTCCTGGAAAAAAATACTACATCTGCAATTGGAAATGTCAGGGAATAAATCCAACAAAGCAGAACTTTCAAATGTTCCCTCATCAAGTTCAAAACGCCAGAAGCATGATCCTCCTTCTCTTGAAAAATCCTCTGCCAGAAAGCACATGGCATCAGCATCAGACATCATGCTTGAGTAACTTTGATCTTTCAAAAATCTTATCAATCCAAATCATAGTTACCGAATGCTAGGGGGCCAGCACTCAAGAAAAAGATCTGGGTGACCTGCAATCTCAAACAGGATTTATCCTCTCTAACTGCTTCCCTTTAAGCCTGCCAAATCAGAATTGACTCTTTAGAAACCAGAGATGACACAACTGTACTCTCAGCAGCTCAATTTGAAGATCAAACTCAGCTAGAATTAAAGCAGCTGGAACAAGAAATTGAGGATCTTTCTAACAGAAGCAGGAGAAACAATATACGAATTATTGGTCTCCCAGAAAGCTCAGAAGGATCAAACCTCACTTCTTAATCTTTCAACTGATCTCCCACTGCAATTTGAATGAGCACACTGGACTCCTTCATTTCTCAAACAGGGTCTTTGACTCATCCCAGACCCATAGTGGCTAAACTGCTCAGTTTTCCCCAAGCAATCCAAATTCTTACAGCTGCAAAGGGCACTACCAATCTTTAATTTGCAGGGAAAAGAATTCTCATCATCCCAGACCTGGCCAAAACGACAGCCAGAAAAAGAAAATCTTTTCTGGAAATGAGGGCTCATCTGAAATCTCTAGGAGCATGCTATGGACTTCAGTATCCAGCCAGAATGACTGTTACCTTGCATAACTCTACTTGCACCTGTGAATCTCCAGAACAACTACAGAAGTACCTCGATCAAATTCAATCCCAAGGAATGTCTACTTCTTGAATCCTCTGTGACAGCCTGCAATTTTACTCAAGAACTCTCTTCCACATGGCTCTAGGATGCCATACTGTCTTCTTCCCGATGAGTATTTACTGACTCTCAGACAATTTCTCATTTAGCCCTCAGCTATACTCTCCCTGGTTTTATTGCTCTTATTCTCCATTACCTTAAAATTAAACTGTCTATTCAACTATTGCTCCTAATTAATGTTGATTCGTGAAGCTATATGCCTTCTCTCCTTATCTATATGCAGTCACGGCTTTCCCCGCCATAACACTGACTGCAAACCAAGTAAAGTCATCTCATGGGGCTAGATAAGTGGTGCTAGACCTTAATGCTCTGATTCTCTCTCCCCTTGTTTTTAATACTTAGGCATAATGCTAATATGCTTTTTACCTGCCTTGCTGCTTTCCTCTTTCCTGTGCTGCTTCGATGTTGCCTGGTGGCTGCCCCTTATTGACACCGTCTTTTTGTCCCTCCGATTTGTTGCCAAGGGGAACGGGGCTTAGTGCACAGTGGTGGCAATCATGGCTAAGGCACTGATTATAGTCGGGCTGGGGCGGTAGCTGGCGCTGCTGGTATTGGGTCTTGCAGTGTGATTTGATGTGAAGCTGCCATAGTTTCTAAGCTTCACCATGACATCCCCAGATCAGCTAACTTGCTTATTCTTCCACAGGTATTCTGCTTGCCTCTCATCATGCTTGTCCTCTATGTCTGTATGCTATTTTGCTGTGGCTTCGATGTACTTTTCTCACTTGGCTGGTGCTCTTGTCCGTCTAATGTCTGCTCTTTTCGCTAAAATCAATGTGATGTTTACTATATCCTAAAATAACTTTATACATGCCTTTTATAAATGTTTCTTTCTTCTCCAAATTCCTACTTACTGTGGTCTTAACTCTCAGCAATTTATGGTAATGATTTGCGATCTATACAGATTCTATGTATAAACTTCTCTCATCTAACTCTCAGCCCAGGTTTCAAAAGCCTTAGAATGTTACCCTGGCTCATAGTGCTGCTGCTCAAGTGCTTTTCCCGTAACAGCTTGCACTTTGTATTTTATTGTTCTACTTAGTATACTTTTCCAATGTTAATTGATATTTCAGGATTTCATGTGGCAAGATTTCCCCGAATTCTCTTGCTGTACACAAACGTATATGTCAGTTCTGCCTTATGTGAATAGATATATAATTGTCACCTTGCTGATGTTTTCACTATAAAGATTTCACCTCACTGCTTATAACTGTTCATTTTGATAATAACTTTCTTATGTGAATGGAAATAACCAATGGTACAGTTTTTCTTTTTTTTTTTGTACTGGTTTTCCTGCCTTATTTATCTCCTATTCTTAAGATGCATCTCCTATTATGGTAATATATTGCTATTAACTTTTGCTAGTATGCTCTCTGTCTTAAGGAATTAAATATCTATAATATTCTGTCCCTACTACCTTGTCATTTAGAGACTTTGCTTGCAACAGGTCTCTGGAATAATTTTACTGACATCTGATCATTCCATTTATGTCAAAATTTGGCAATTTCATATCAGGAATAGATGCCCTCTATTGTACCCATGGTTCCTTTTTATTTTTCTTTCAGTACACCACACTTTATTACCTTTGCTTTAACCTGGGAAAAAGTGAACACCAACAAAGTAAAAGATGCATAAAAAATAAATGGTAAATTAACAAAATGCAGAAAGGAAATTATAAAGAATGAAGGAGATACAAACACTTTTTGTATGCACGCCCCATTGGTATTGTACATTTGAACATGATTTTCATATATGTTATCTACATGTTCCTTACTGACCAATATATAGATTTCCTACCTTGCAACTTACTCTCGTAGATATCAGTATGTAACTCAATGCATTACCTTCCCATTTTCTAGATGTAAATATTCTGCAGCCTGTCTGAATTACACAATTTTGCTGACTACAGTTCTGGATAATTCTACTCTCTCTATATATTATCTAGCCCTCACTTTTCAACTAATTATAACATCTACAATTTAACTTACTTCATTCTCTGTATCAGTCTCAGCTGAACATATTCTATTATGTCTCTTTGCCAACAAACAGCTTTTTATTTCCTCAAAGGATTCTATGGCTAGATTATTTTTCATGGACTGCTATCTCTCTAATTTAGATTTAAGCTCTATTCAATGCTAAATCACTTCTGTATTGTTTCTCACTGTAACCTATTTCTCTCTGATATCTCAGGAGTCCCTTCTCCAATTTTGCCTTAGGCAATGAACGCTTTTTCATGTGAACGGTTCAAGATTGACCACTCTTCTTCATTCTCCAGAAGTTTCAAGTTTTCAAGTTTCAAGTTTTATTAAAATTTTGATGTATCGCAATATCATTAATTCAAAGCGATTTACAATTAAAAACAGGGTCTTAATTATTAACTACAACAGAAACACACGAACATGATGTACTGATACATAAGGGAAGTAGGGAGAACTATAATAAGCATAGTAAAGGACACATGAAAGGAAAGTACAAAAGGAGGGTAAAAAATTGTAAAAGTATTGATAAAAATTGAAAATAAAATTAAGAACTTAAAAAAAAAATTAAATTTCTCTGAGCCTAAGACAGAGGACAAGTTCAACTTAGCCATCATGACGCCTTATTTCACATGCATTACTCTCACCATGCTCTTGAACTACTTAAACTTCACAATTTCTCACTAATGTTACATCCTCTTCCAATATTGTTTTTGAATATATCACCCCTATAGGTGCTCAACTACACTCATCCTATTTTACAGCTAGAAGGAATGGCTTATGTGCTCCATTCTCTGTTCTCAGCCAATGACTCCAATGTATAGTTCTCCCTATAGGTTGGAACCTTTTGTGTTCCAGTTACCGTTTGGTTCGAGATTCATAAGTGCAATGCAATCTTCATTGCTCCTAATATAACTGTCACTGCATTCTCAGATATTCTTAGTCTTTTCTGAATTCTATGCTACACTATATCAATCATAATCAAACTCAGAGGACTCTCATATTCAAAACTTTTTCTACAAGCTGTCCGGACCCAAATGGAACTCCTCTGATATTACATTACATTACATTAGTGATTTCTATTCCGCCTTTACCATGTGGTCAAGTTTTCTCAGAGAGTAGATGAGACTCAGGGCTGTGTTCTGGATTGTTTGCAGTTGTTTAATCATGGTCGCGGGGCAGGGTAGATAGAGAATGTTACAATAGTATAATAGACCCAGCATTAGGGCTTGAACCAGGATCTGGAATTGAGTTCTGTCGAAGAATTTTTGCACTTGTCTTAGGTTTCTCATGATTGCAAAGGATTTCTGTATTATTTTGTTGATTTGTGGTTGTATGGTACAGCACCTGTCGATCGTCACTCCCAGTAGTTTTAGAGTGGTTTGCATGGGGAATGTGGTTGAGTTGATTACTAGGTTTGTAATGGATGGTGTCCTATCATTTTCTAGGAGAATGAATTTTGGTTTTTCTGAGTTTAGTTTCAGGTTGTGGTCTTTCATCCAAGATGTTATTGTTTCTAATGTTTTATGTATAGTGTCTGTCATGGAGGGTTTTAGTTGATCAAAAGGGAGAAGAATGGTGATGTCTGCGTAGCTGTAGGAGATTATGTTTGATTTATCTAGACAGGTGCCGAGGGACGCGATGTAGAGGTTGAAGAGTGTGGGGGATAAAGGGGACCCCTGAGGTACACCACAGGGGTTGGACCAGGGTTCTGACTTTTCGTTGCTTGATTTTACTCTGTAGGATCTGGTATTTAAGAATCCTTGGAAACGTGTGCACTTTATCTGTAATACCAATTGCATCCAGAATTTGTAGAAGAATCTTATGGTCAACCAGATCAAACGCCGCAGATAGATCTATTTGTATGAGGAATATTTTTTTCCCTGTGCTGAGATGCTGTCTAGCTGTGTCCAGGAGGGATCCTAATAGTGTTTCAGTGCTATAATTTGTTCTGAAGCCAGATTGTGTATGGTGGAGTATGTTGTAGGCTTCTAGATAATCCGTGAGGAATTTGGCTAATAGGCCTTCCATTATTTTGACATAAAGTGGTATTGATGCTATGGGTATGTAGTTGGAAGGTTGATCCGTTACTCCTTTAGGGTCTTTAAGGATAGGGGTGACAATGATTTTGCTGAGGTCTTGTGGGAAAAGGCCGTCTGTGAGCAGTGTTTGCATCCATTGTAGGAGGAGAGAGCGGAATTTGATAATGGCGTTTTTTAGTAGATATGGAGGGCAATGGTTTAGGTTACAGGCTGCATGACTGCATTTTTTGTAGAGTTTGTTGAAGTCTGACAATTGTATAGTGGGGAAGAGGGACCAGGTTCTATCTGCTGCTGTAGATTCTTTGTCTGAGGGGATTATAGTGATCTCATCTAGGAGAGTTGGGTTTCCAGCGAGGTTGGTCCTGGCAATTGTGATTTTATATTTGAAGTGTTCTGCTAGTGTGGAGGCTGAGGGGGGAGGGGTATTATCAGTGGCCAGGTAAGGTTTGATGTCTGTGAGTTTTTTCAGTATTTGGAATAGTTTTTTAGTGTCTTGGGTTTCTCTGCCTATTAGGTTGGTGTAGTATGTCTTTCTTTTGTCTTTTAATTGTAGCTTGTATTGTAGGATGAGTATTTTCCATGCGATTGGTTTTCCTCCATTTTCTTTCGAGTCATCTGCATTGTCTTTTGAGTAGGAGTAGTTCATTGTCAAACCATTTGTCAGATCATCTGCTGATTCTGGTTTTTGTTTGCATTGGGGCTAGCTCATTTAAGGTGGCTTTACTTAAGCTGCTTCATTGTGAAATGAAGTCTTTGGGGTTAGATGCTTGGATTAATTCATCTGTTTTTGACCAGAATTTGGAGGGGTCGATATGTTTACGTGAGTTGTAGGTTAGTTTTTGGCATTTTGGTTTAGATATGTTTTTGGCCCAGTTGATATGGTCTGACCATAGTGAATGTGACCACTTTCCATTTGATGTCTGAAGGGAGAAGGGGCTGTTGCGTCATGAAGGCTGCGATGTCTATTTGGTGACCTTTTTCATGGGTGGTTTGTGGGTCTAGGATCTTGTATGTTAAGGCTTCGAGAAAGGATAGTAGGTTTTCTACTTGTTTGGAGGAATGATCTTTGAGATGTAGGTTTAGATCGCCTAGGATAAGGTTGTATGGGGTCAATAGTGAATTTCAGTACAAGAAATCTTCGAATTCTGATTTTACAGTGTTCCAGTTTCCTGGTGTTATATAGCATAGTATGCATGTCATGGATTCTTTTAGTGTGGAGCATGCTAGAAGGTCCATGTAAGGAGTGGATATTTTGTCTAGTGTGTTAATGTTAAGTGATTTTCTGATTATAAAGGCTAGACCTCCTCCTCTTTTGTTTTCTCTGCAGATCACTGCTGTTTTGTAGTCTTTTGGGCAGATTTCAGTAATCCTGGGGTCTCCAGGTCTCTGTGAGGAATAGGCAGTCTATGTTCTCGTTTTGTATCCAGTCTTTTATGTGTTCTGTTTTTGGGCCTACGGCTCTTATGTTGAGGTAGGCACAAGTAAAAGTGGTGAATTCTGTTTGTGGACCAGTTGTTGTTAAAGGGTATATGAGTGTTCTTGGGTAGGTGTATGGTTTGAACTTGGGGAGGTGAGAAGGTCTTCCTTAACATGTTGGAGTGTTGGTGTGTTGTATATATTGACTTCTTAGAAAAAGAGATCTCTGAGGAAGAGATGCTCACAGCTATTAAACAAATGCCTACTGTAAAATTACCTGGCCCAATTGGAATACCAATAATAATAATAATAATTTTATTTTTTATATACCGCCAAAGCCATGATAGTTCGAGGGGGTTTACAACAAGAGGTGGTGGACAATCAGCAAAGTGGTTACAATACAAAGTCATAGAATATAAGGTATAAGTTGGGAGTAGTGATCCACTATATGATTCTTAGGTTATAATCAATTAAACAAATTCATTTTTATTGATTTTCTAAAATTGAAGTAGGATGAGGAATGCATGATAATGTTACCCAGCCAGTCGTTCCTTTTACCTGCCTTGGAGGCAAGAGTTCTATCCAGGAATCTTTTGTAGCGGCAGTCCTTTAAAGATGGATAGGTGAATATATAAATTCTGCATGTGGGCCTAGTAGAACTGTCCAGATTAAATTGAGAAACCAGGTACATAGGGGCCAGGCCAAAAATTGATTTATAACAAAAGCAAAAAAATTTAAACAAAACTCATGCTTCCAGGGGCAGTCAGTGAAGTTTTTGATAATAGGGACTAATGTGTTCCCATTTTCTCAACCCAAAAATCAGTCGAACTGCCAAATTTTGAATGACTTGGAGTCTTTGGAGGTTTTTTTTTTAAGGTTCCCAAATAAATGATGTTACAGTAGTCAAGTATGCTTAGAATGGAAAATTGAACCAATAAGCGGAATGATACTATGTCAAAATATTTTCTGATGGTTCTGAGTTTCCATAATATCTAGAAGCATTTCCTAACCAATAAATCCGTATGTACATTCAGGGTAAGGTGTCTGTCCAGAGTCACTTCCAGAATTTTTATGGAATCTTCAATAAGGAAGGCCTGACCATTCACAAAAATTGTTGAGTCTTTAATTTTGTCATTTGGGCTTGCTAAGAAAAATTTGGTTTTGTCTGAGTTGAGTTTTAATTTGAATTCGGTCATCCATAATTCGATCTGTTTTAAAATGAATGACAGATGGTTCTTTGTTTCAGATGACAGGGTTGATGACTACTATAGTGATATCGTCTGCATAGATATAGAATTTGATTTTTAAGCTTTGCAATAAGTTCCCCAGTGAGGCGAGGTAAATGTTAAACAATGTTGGGGATAGGGGAGAGCCCTGCGGCACGCCACAAGAGTTTACCTAGCTGCTGGATTGTTTATTATCACTATAGACATGATACGATCGTTTAGTCAAAAAACCCTGAAATCATTTTAACACATTACCTAAAAGACCAATTGACACTAAACACTCAATCAGAATGGCATGATCGACCAAATCAAAGGCACTGCTTAAGCCTAATTGCAGCACCAGAGCACTTTTACCTTGACTGAATAAGCTATGAAGGAAATCTAGCAATGATGCAATGACTGTTTCGGTACTAAATCCAGATCAAAAGCCTGATTGGTTCTCGTGTAGTATGCTGAATTTGTCTAAATACATTACTAAGTCCTGGTTGACCAAACCTTCCATCAGCTTTACAAATAAGGAAGTACTCGCAACAGGTCTGTAATTTGAATTAGAGAGTTGCGTGGGGACAGAAATCCCACCCGTCCCTGCCAAAATGCCACCCGTCCCAACCGGTCCCCGTGAGGAATCCCTCTGTCCCCACCCGTCCCCGCCAGGAATCCCTCCGTCCCCACCCATCCCTGGGAGGAATCCCCTCTGTCCCCACCCGTCCCCACGAGGAATCCCCTTCGTCCCCGCCCATCCCTATAATCTTCAGAAATAGTTATTTCATTTAATTATGCTACTGAATTAAAGGCTCTGGTAGAGACCCATTTACAAATAAGCAAAGACACTTTATTAATTTGGAAATATTAATTGGGAAGAATACATACTTTGTAAACGGGTTTCTACCATAGCCTCTAATGTAAATATAAAATATAAGTACTCAGCTGATGAGAACCCCCAAGCTGTCAGCTGAGGACTTCCTTTGCAGTTGGCCAGGGGTCCCTTTTGCCAAGCTTGGCAGGCAGCAGTAGCGTCCCTGAGTCACAGATGCTGGCACCTCAGTGGCTCATGGATGTTGCCAGCAACTGCTGTGCTTAATGGAGGGGAGTTCTGGCTGTCTCTAGAGGATGTCCTCTGCTGGCAGTGCTTGGGGATCCCCACCAGTCACAGCAAGGGTCAGCAAGTAATTCAACACTGTAGAAATAAAACCAGAAATGCATTTCCTTTTCTTTTGAACACAATACAAAGACATCTGCTATATACATTTCCCAAAGCTAACATATTTTAGTCAATAAATTCCATTTTTTACCTTTATTGTCTGGAGACTTATTTTTCCATAAAGTTGGTCCCAGTTTCTTTTTTCCGCTTTCCCATCTTCTGTAAAATCTTCTGCTGCTGTCCATTGGTTCCTCCTACCATGGTCCAGCATTTATCCCTTTCTCATCTTTCGCCCCTGCCCACCAGTCCCATGCCCAACTTTTCTCCTTCTATCACCCCTCTCCAGCACCATGTCACATCTCTCCCTCCATTCCCTTCACCACCATGTCCAACATTCTTCCCTCTTGCATCCATTTCAATCTATCCGTTCCACCACAATATTTCTCCCTCTCATCTGTTCCTCACTCCCTCCCTATGACCAAAAATTCTCCTTTCTTCCATTCCCCATGTATTCAACCATCTCTTTCCCTCCCTTCCTATCTCCCAAGTTCATGCCTTCTGTGTCCAAAAACTGTCACAACCCTAGCACTAAGGCTCGGCTTGTGCCAGGGAAGGCTCCTCCTAACCCTGGTGTGGCTTTGACCCGGGCTAACCAATGTGATGGGTTAGACAGAAAGAAAACAGAAAGTTCTGATTTCCCATTTAAAACTCAGGTTACATAACCCTGGGGAGGAGAGGATGATGGGGAGAAAAGCCTGGAGCAGAGGGAGGTGCCTTGTGCAAAGGAACAGCCTAAGAACCAAATCACAAGCACAGGTAGTTCACAGCTGCTGGGTCTGATTAAAGCTCAGAAGAAAACCCAGCAAAAGCTACAGGCTGCCCTTCCCCCTCACAGAACAGGGCGTGGTCGCCTCAGTGCTTTAGAGGCAGCACTGAGGAGGAACCAGTCAGTTTACCCTGGGTCAGCCCAGGAAGGAGGTGCTCAGGACCAGTCTCCTGAACCTCACAGGAACCAGGACATCGAGATGGTAGATGCAGCCCCTATTCCTGAAGCCAGCCAGCTTGGAGCCCATGGAGTTTTTGGACGCTTCCATGGAACCAGATGCCACAACAATGGATATAAGTTAAGTGTAGTAACTTTATCTTTTTGGCTGTGCTTAGCTGAATGAACTTTGTTACTGGTTTTGTGTTATTTTGAAACCTGTATGCACCTGATTGAAAGCCCGTTGAGCAGTGCTAGGCTCAAGGCTGTAAAGGTGTCAGAATCTGGAAGCCTTAAAACCAGGTTCATTTTGTTTCTAACATTTTTGCCTTTTTGCCTTTTTGGTGGCTGATTGTGGGCTATGTTAGGAACTGTGTGAAGGGATAGTAGTTTGGGGAGAATCCACACAAGATCCTTGGGTGGGATTGTGGGGCCATTTGTGGCAAGCTGTTTAAAAGCAGATTTGAAGTGGATTCGGCTACTCCCCTCCCCCACCAACTGCTTATTGAGTTGGCTGGGACGGGCCTGTTGCAAGCCAGGCCTAATTGGAACACTTGCATAAAACTGAGCAATTGTAATAATCTGATTCCTGCCCTGCTTAGAATCTCAGGATTATTGGGACTGAGTTATCAGAGACTGTTGCAGTGCTTAACTGTGGATACCTGCAAGGAAAGTGAGGGCTTTATGGTTTTACAGCCCGGATATTTTTGTTTTTTCGTGTTTTGTTTTATTCATGAAGTCAATGATTTGAACCCCAAACTTAGGGGACAAGGCACTCAATTAATTGGGACTTATTGGTATATAAGAACTTTATTGTTCCTGATGTGTTTTATTTTTGGGATTAAAAACCAGCAGGATCTCCAGCATCTCCTGGAGGCACGTTGGGCGCAGGCTATTCTGGGCGCTGACCGGGGCCATCGTTTAAGCCGGCACCGGCGGTGTCACAAAATGCACTCCTCCCCCACCTCTTTCCTTCTCTTCCTCCATTCTCTCTCCCAAGTTCATGCCTTGTGTCCATAAACGCACTCCCTCCGACGTCAGCGCTGACATTGGGGATGACTTCCGGTCGGCTATGTGTGCTGCAGAAGGGCAGGTAGGAAAAGAAGATGAGCCTTGCGGCTCAAGTTGTATTGAACCCCGTGGGATCCCCTAGACCACGAGGGGGGTCCCCACGGGATCCCCACGACCCAAAGGGGGAAGTCCCTCGGGATTCCCATCATCCCCGTTCCTGTGCAGCTCTCTAATTTGATGTCAGCTTAGTAGATTTTAGGATTTTTTACAATTAGTTTGATCAAAATCTGACCTAGGTCCTCGGGAAATGTACCGGTCAATAATAGAGAGGAAAGCCAATTGTATAGCTTGGCTTTGAAGGTGACTGGAGCAACTTTCATAATATTTCGTGGTCAGCAGTCTAATCTGCAATAGGAATCAGCGTATTTCATGTATATTTTGCAGAATTGTTGCCAGGAAGGAGTAGTAAAGTTATTCCAGGACATGTCTATCCTAGGTCCATCTTTGTATTGAGCAACTGGATAGGTCCAATGTTTGGGTGTGGAGACCGTTAGTTTGGATCTTAAATTATTTATTTTGCTGTTAAAAAATTCAGCCAAAGCATCTGCAGATAGTGGGGAATCTAAGGTAGAATAGGAGAAGGCCTGAGTATCATAAAGATTGTTAACTAATTCGAAGAGGTTTCTACTATTAATGTTTGGTGAGCCTATTTTTTGGGCGTAAAAATTAGTTTTTTGTAATCTTTTTAGTTTTAGTCTCCAATTCGATCTCCTTTCACTATCTCCTGATTTCAACCATTGTCTTTCGAGTTTCCGTAACTCCCATTTCACGTTTCCTAGCTCGGCGTCGTATCAGCCTTCCAAATTCTTATTTCTCACTTTTCTTAGAACATAAGCAATGCCTCCGCTGGGTCAGACCTGAGGTCCATCGCGCCCAGCAGTCCGCTCACGCGGCGGCCCAAGCAGGTCCAGGACCTGTGCAGTAATCCTCTATCTATACCTCTCTATCCCCTTTTCCAGTAGGAAATTGTCCAATCCTTTCTTAAACCCCAGTACCGTACTCTGCCCTATTACGTCCTCTGGAAGCGCATTCCAGGTGTCTACTACACGTTGGGTAAAAAAGAACTTCCTAGCGTTCGTTTTGAATCTGTCCCCTATCAGCTTTTCCGAGTGCCCTCTTGTTCTTTTATTTTTCGAAAGTTTGAAGAATCTGTCCCTCTCTACTCTCTCTATGCCCTTCATGATCTTGTAAGTCTCTATCATATCCCCTCTAATTCTCCTCTTCTCCAGGGAAAAGAGACCCAGTTTCTCCAGTCTCTCAGCGTATGACAGGTTTTCCTTACCTTTTATCAGACGTGTTGCTCTCCTCTGAACTCTCTCGAGTAACGCCATATCCTTCTTAAGGTACGGCGACCAATATTGTACGCAGTACTCCAAATGCGGGCGCACCATCGCCCGATACAACGGCAGGATAACTTCTTTTGTTCTGGCTGTAATACCCTTCTTGATTACACCTAGCATTCTATTCACTCTCTTAGCGCCCGGTGCGCACTGTGCCGTCGGCTTCATTGTCATATCCACCATTACCCCCAAGTCCCTTTCCTGGGTACTCTTATTCAATAATATCCCTCCCATCGTATAGTTGTACCTCAGATTTCTGCTTCCCACCTGTAATACTTTACATTTCTCAACGTCGAACTTCATCTGCCATCTCGTCGCCCATTCTCCTAGTTTGTTCAAGTCCCTTTGCAATTCTTCACAGTCCTCTTTAGTCCGAGCTTCATTAAATAGTTTGGTGTCGTCTGCAAATTTTATTATCTCACACTTCGTCCCTGTTTCTAGATCATTAATGAAGATATTAAATAGCAGCGGCCCGAGAACCGAGCCCTGCGGGACACCACTCGTGACCCTCCTCCAGTCCGAGTAGTGGCCATTCACTCCTACCCTCCGTTTTCTACCCTCCAACCAGTTTCTGATCCATCTATGTACATCTCCTTCCACCCCATGATTCTTCAGTTTCCGGAGTAGACGTTCATGGGGCACCTTGTCAAAGGCTTTTTGGAAATCTAGATATACAGTGTCTATGGGGTCTCCTTTGTCCATCCTTTTGTTAATCCCTTCGAAGAAGTGCAATAAGTTCGTTAGGCACGATCTCCCCTTGCAGAAACCATGTTGTCTGGTTATCAGAAGTTCGTTTCTTTCAAAATGTTCATCGATATTTTCTTTTATCAGTGCTTCTGCCATTTTCCCCGGAACTGAGGTCAGGCTCACCGGCCTGAAATTTCCCGGGTCACCTCTTGATCCCTTTTTAAAGATAGGTGTAACGTTGGCTATCTTCCAATCCTCCGGGATCACTCCTGTTTTCAGGGATAAGTTGCAAATTTGCTGCAGTAGTTCCGCTATCTCCTCCTTTAATTCTTTCAGAACCCTTGGATGTATGCCGTCCGAACCTGGGGATTTTTCAGCTTTTAGTTTTTCTATCTGCCTGCGCACATCCTCAAGCTCACTTCCACGGATGTTAATTTTTCTGCTTGACTTCCATTGAAGAATTGCTCAGGTTCCGGTATGTTGGACGTGTTCTCGTTTGTAAATACAGATGAGAAGAACATGTTAAGCCTTTCTGCCACTACCTTCTCCTCCTTCACCACTCCCTTCCTGTCTCCGTCGTCCAGCGGCCCCACCCAGGGCCGCCATCAGAAATTTCTGGGCCCCTTACTGAGCAATCCTATTGGGCCCCCCAAGCACCCCTACCCCCCCCGACCCCCCCTTCTTCCATGGGCCGAATACACACATACTTTTCTCTGTCGCCGCACTCTTTGACCAAAAGATTTGTAAGCCTGCAACCACGTCAAGGTAGACTCTTTCAGCAGGGCCCTAACCTAACCTAAACTAAACCAATCTATACCTATCTATTCTAAACTAACATATGTCTAATACTGAACTAATAACAAACTAACAAACATCTGCATAATAAATAACTAATAAATAATAGTGCTAGTAGCTATAATTCACTTTTGAATGTAAAATCTCAGTTAAGGATTTCTTTTGACCTTTGTAGGCCAGAAGTAGATCACAATTGCACAATATTTTTTGTAACAAGTATTAAATGTGTTTTTATAAATACTGTAAGCTTAATAAATATATCAGAAAAAACTACACATCTGAGCGCATATCTGAACATACACATCTGTATGATCCCATCCTCCTCTGCTTGCCTATAGCTGCATCATGCATGTTAAAAATGTACGATATGTTGATATGTGCACCTTCCTTCCTTCCCATCCATCCTCCTCAGCCTGTCCTTACACATCCACAGCTGCATGTTAATGATGATGTATATGTTATGATGATAAATAAGTGCATATGAGCACATCATTAACATGCAGCTATGGATGAATATAAAAAAGAAACAATATTCTGTACATTGTCAATTTATAAATCAGCGTCTTCTCCCCATTCTCTCTTCCCCATTTCCCTTCAGCGTCCTCAGCCCACTCTCTCTCCACTTTCCTTCAGCACACGTACATAAAAATAAGCAAGTAATTTATATCATTTTCATTCTATTCATTCATAGAAATTAAAGTCTAAATAATGCCAGTCACATAACAAAACATGATTAAATTCCCTGCACAGTCAAGCCTTCAAGGATTACTAGATGTCTTTCAGCAGTTCCCCTCCCTCCCTCCCCCTTACCTTTGTGGCCAAGTCAAAATGATCTACCAACAATAAAATTTTAAAAACACAAAGCACGCTGTACGCAGAGAAAATGTTAATTATCATTTATATTCCGCGGGTTTTCAAAGAGGTCAAGGCAGATGACTTTATGCAATGTCACCTCAGTAACAACTATACAAAAATAGACAAATATTCCCCCTCCCTTTTTACTAAAACGCGATAGCGGTTTTTAGCGCAGGGAGCTGCGTTGAATGCCCCACGCTGCTCTCAACGCTCATAGGCTCCCTGCGCTAAAAAACACTATTGCGTTTTAGTAAAAGGGGGCCATAGTGCAAAATATAGACAGCAGATATAAATTCTCAAAACGGACACATTTTGATCACTAAGTTGAAAATAAAATCATTTTTCCTACCTTTTTGCCTGGTGATTTCATGAGTCTCTGGTCCTTCTTTCTTCTCCTGCCCCCCCCTCTTTCTTTCTCTCTCCCCCAGGCTCCCCTCTTTATTTCTGCCTTTCTTTCTCTCTCCCCCTGGCCCCCCTCTTTATTTCTGTCTTTCTTTCTCTCTCCCCCTGGCCTCCCTCTTTATTTCTCTCTTCCCCTGGCCCTCCTCTTTCTTTCTGCCTTTTTTTCTCTCCACCTTGACCCCCTCTTTATTTCTGCCTTTCTTTCTCTCTCCCTCTGGCCCCCCTCTTTATTTCTGCCTTTCTTTCTCTCTTCCCCTGGCCTCCCTCTTTATTTCTCTCTCCCCCCTGGCCCTCCTCTTTCTTTCTGCCTTTCTTTATCTCCCTCTTGACCCCCTCTTTCTTTCTGCCTTTCTTTCTCTCTCCCCCTGACCCCTCTTTATTTCTGCCTTTCTTTCTCTCTCCCCCTGGCCCCCCTCTTTATTTTTTCCTTTATTTCTCTCTCCCCCTAGCCCCCACAAAGCCATCGTGCCAATTTCTCCACTTCCACGATTCTTTCCCTACCCTCACCCCCAAGCCAGCAGCCGATTTCTCCCTGCTCCTTCCCCGATGTACTGATGTCCTGAACTTCATCGGGCAGCTGCAGCATTCACAATTCACTGCTGTTGTCCACTTCAGGCCTTCCTCTCTGTCGGGTCCTGTCTTCATGAAAACAGGAAGTAGGCAGGACCCGGCAGAGAACAAGGCCTGAAGCCGGCAACAGCAGCGAATTGTAAACGCTGCTGCTGCCCAAAGAAGGTAATGGAGCACGAGGCAGACCGCTTCTCCCCCTCCCAGCCGAACCCCCGCTGACCCTCCTATCTCCCCCCCTCCGTGAACCTTTCCGACCCTCCCAGCGAGAGCAGCAAACCTCCTTCGCGGCTTTCTCCTCCCTATGCCGCGTCACTGATGACGTCATTAGTGATGCGGCAGAGGGAGGAGAAAGCCAACGCTACTGGAGGGAGGTTTGCTGCTTTCGCTGGGAGGGTCGGAAAGGTTCACTTGGGGGGGGAAAGATAGGAGGGTCAGCGGGGGTTCGGCTGGGAGGGGGGAGAAGCGGTCTGCCTCGGTGCTATAAGCCCTGGTGCCATTACCTTTTTCGCCCCTCCCGCCCCCCCCCTTGGTACGCTACTGCTCTCCAGCTCTCCTTAGTTTGCCGGTTTTCTTTTTTGGCGACCGGCACGCTTTCAAAGAGCAGCGCATGCGCGGCTGCTCAAAGTTCAATCTTCTGATCTGCTGCAACTTCCTGTTTCCGGTTGGGTCAGAGCAGAAGATTGAATACTGCGTGCCGCGTGCGCGGCTCTTTTGAAAGTGTTCCGGTCGCCGAAAAAGAAAGCCGGCAAACTAAGGTGAGGTGGAGAGAGGAAGCTGGTTAAACGATCAAGCCGGTGTGTGGGTGGGCGAGTGGGGGCTGCGGGGACCGCACGATCCTTTATGCCTCACTGCGGTGACAAGACCATTCACCACTCCACGGGGCGGTGATGGCCTTGTCCCCGTCCCCGCAGAGGCTGCTAATTTTCATTCCCCGTTTTTGGCGGGTTACCCACGGCTAAACGCAGTAGCCGCGGGTAAACCGCCACCGTGTCATTCTCTAGACGGAACTTCATTTCTGTTTGAGGATATGCAATTATTCTCGACAGTTCATAGATCAGTATGTGGAGGTCACTAGACCTTTGGTGGCCTTACTGAAGAACAAGCTCCCCCTGTCCTAGAAGGTTGCCCAGTTCCTAACAAATCTAAACCCCTCCTCTCTGCACCATCATTTCAACTATGTGTTGAGACTTCGGAGCTTTGCTTGCCTCTTGGGTCCTGCATATGGAACTAGGAGCATTTCTGAAAATGCTACCCTGGATGATCATGTTGGTTTGCTAGAATGTCAATGTTGGTTTGCTAGAATGTCAACCAGAGATAAATTTCACTACATTGGCAGCATTATGGGCTGATGACCTTCGCACTCAGCTATCGGCAGAACAGCTGCAACGTGTTTTAAAGACTGCCTCCAAACTGACAACCTTTGTGCTATACTGGGAACTTCAAGTGAAATTTTTATTACGTCTCTACATCTTTCCTGCAAGAGCTTTTCACATGTCGATTAGCCCACATCACTTTTGTCCTAAATATTTGTATCACTGGGACACTTATTTTGGACCTGTCCTAAGATGCTATCATGCTGGGACAAACGGTTTCTTTTTTGTGAAGAAGACAATGGGTTCCTGGTCCCCGGGCCCCATTTGGATTTTATTCAATAACATCTCCTAAATCTAAGGGTATGTCTGTTTTTGTGGCTAGAACTGTCTTAGTTGACAAAAAGGTCATCTTAAATGCCTGGTTAAATCCTGAGCCACCTACTTATACTCATTGGAAGTCCCCAATTATTCATGCTTCCTTGGAACGCCATCATTTTATGGACATTGATTCTCCACAGGGCAGACGTTTCCATCGAATCTGGGAGCCTTTTTGGATAATGCTCACGCCATATGCAAATAGTAATTATTAAATATTATTCTGTCTTGTTTGTGAGATTTATGTGCACTAAATTACTGTATATGGAGGAGGGGGACTGCATTGAAGTTGTATTTATGTTCAGCTGATCTTGTACATGATCTGTTATTTGAAACTCAATAAAGACACTTTAAATATAAATTTGATTTATGGAGCCGAGTAGTTATTCTGCCTCAATCCCATATAGTCACTCCAGGATCGTTCAGCCTGGTGCTGTGCTAAGGTGTAAGGCAATACGAACTCCTTATCCCCACCACAAGATACATGATGAATAACTTTAGACTATAATGTAATAAAGATTGCTTTTAGTAGCATGACACTGTATATTCATGCAATGTTTAAATTTTTTGGTAAATGAATCAATTCATTCATAATGTCACAGGCAATTTTTATTTATAGAAGATATCACAGATGACTGGTTTTGCATTTCTCAAAACTGTGAATCTGTATCTGCTGAGATAGCATGCTTCTTCATAGCAGATAATGTCACAGAGTTGAGAAAAAGACCATAATCCCATTGTTCCTTTGCAAATCTATGCACACAGAATCAATCCCTTAACACTTAAATGCTAAGCTTATATATATGCACAAGAAGCTAAGTATGAGGAGGGATGGGACAAGCAGTAAAAATGAGTGAGTAAAACATTTTGAGCAGAATATTCCACAAGTCTCTTTGTGTGTATAGACTGGAAGTTTATCATATTCTCTCCTTGGAGGAAAAAACCTATATTGGCAGCAGGCCATAAAAGAGACCTAAGTTTGAGAATATATATATATATATTTTTTTTTTAGTTCAAAACTTTTTATTGGGTTTTCAAACATAAGAATTACAGAACAAAGAAATACAAGTGTATATGTAAAAGGTACATTTCACAGTGTATTCTCACAAGCATATCACATCAGTCAGTTGCATACCAGAATAAATACTCAAGTATCAGACAATGTCAACTCTCAAAGCAGGTGATGCGAATATAGAGAGTCAGCTCAGTCAGGAAGAAAAAGAAGATAAGAACGATAAAGGACCATTTCAACTACAATGAGCAATGAGTGACGCCCAAATGCTATCAAAGGTAGATAAGGTATCCGCTCTCTCAGCTAAAGCCTTTTCATATTTACTAATCAAACATAGCGTATTCCACCAAGTGTGAAATTCCACTTTAGTGAGGTCTTTCCAACAATATAAAACAGTTTGTATTGCTAGAGCTAACATAATAGTGAATAATCTTGATTCAAACTTATTAAAGGTATGGGACAAGCCCTGTGTCATTAGAACAATAACAGACATAGTTATAGGCTCAGATATCTTCATGACAGTACGGTAATAGAAATATGGATGAACCAGCATGGCTATTGTTAGAAAGAGCGGTTCATGGTGAAGTGAGGATGCAATGTCTGGCGGGGGTATTGCTCACGAAACAAGATAAGAAGGATGCAATTCTTTTGGCATATAAGACAGCCCTGACTGCAGTAGAATCTAAAATGTCTAACTCTTGGAATGAATCTGGAATGATACCCATATGAAATAATATGATGTTCAAGATTCAAAACGAACCGATTACATGGCCAATTTGGCAAGCTTGTGGTATCTTGCTGCTCCGAGACTTATGGAATAAAGGGGGTTGGATACCGTTTAAAGAACTCTCTGCCTACAAGAACTTGCCAAGTACTCAATATTTTCAGTGGCTACAGCTAGTCCACTGTGTCAAGGGTGTGCTGTCTGCTCCTACAACTCAGCTGAAGTCACCGAGCTTGAGTACATATCTCTGCAAATTCTCATTGAAACACAACAAAGCTTCGCTGTGGTATAAATTATTGCAAAGTTAAACTTTCAAGGCTCCTATTGAAACTGAGCTCAAATGGCACAAAGATTTGAGTCTCCCCTCTGACGCCATTGATTGGTCGCATGTATGGTCAGATATTTATTCTTCCATTCGATCTGCATCACTATTGCAATCTATGGTCTTCTTTTTACATAGAGCAACTTGGACACCTGTTGTCTCTAACAAAATTGATTCGCAGACTTCTGACTGTTGTTGGATTTGCAAACAAGAAAGAGGTACCTTGTTACATCTTGTATTTTCATGTAAACACTTAACCCTATATTGGGAGTTTGAGAATCTTTTAATTAAGTTCTTCTATTTATGCATAAGGCAGCCATGTTTGCAAAATGTAACACTGCAACAAAGAAATGCAAGGCCTAGTGACCTGCATGAAAAATCGTGAGAGGTGCTTTAATGAAGATGATAAAAGAAACATGTTTGATCAGGTAGGATTTTAAGATTGATTAAGAAATACAAACTAGCATTTACCTTTGTGAAGAAACAATACACTTGGAATAGAACACCTTTTGGATTTCTGAACTCTCCTGCAGAGTTCAATATATTTCTCCATAAAGCACTTCCAGATGCCGAAGCCCGAGGAACTCTGGCCTATGTGGATGACATCTTGATCACATTGAAATATTTGATTTGCAATCCAAATCCAATGTGATTTACATTTAGTTAAAAATTAGGTTAAAAAACAAAAACAAGACAATTGGAACTATTTTAACAAAACAATACATGTGAAAAAGGGAGTGAAAAAAAATTGAAGGATTAAATACAATTCATAAACAAATAAAAGGGATAGGTAACAAAACAAGAGGTTGGAGAAGGTTACCCACTTACCATCACTACTAGTCAGCTGTAAAGTATCCTAATATAATAGAATTTAAATGATTCAGTTACAAGCGTCCTTAAAAAGCCAGCTTTTTAGATGACTTTTAAACTTATTATGTAATTTATCTTCTCTTATATTGATCGGGAGCGAGTTCCAAATATGAGGGGCTGTAACAGAAAAAATCGTATCCCTTCTTGAATAAACAAATTTTAGCAAAGGGACTACTAGTAAAGATTTCTCTTTGGATCTTAAAGATTTTATGGGAGTATAAGGAATTATAAATCTTTCTAAGAATGCAGGAGCTTTGTTTATTAGTATTTTATGTGTGAGTAATGCTATTTTATATAGAATTCTATGGTTTACAGGTAGCCAATGCTTTTCTTTTAAAAGGGAAGTTACGTGATTGATTTTTTTTCTTTGTAGTGATTATTTTTATTGCGGTATTTTGAAGAATTTGCTGTCTACGTATTTCTTTTAAGGTAGATCCCTTGTACAGGGCATTGCAGTAGTCAATCTTTGATATGACTAACGAATGTATTAGAATATTCAGCGATGATTCATCAAGAAATGCGGATAATGATCTGATCAACCTTACCTATAAAAACATGTTCTCACAAGTGAACTTATTTGATCATGGTAGCTAAGTTTTTGATCCCACCTTTCAGAAACACCTGGAAGAGGTAGAACATGTGTTCCAAC